>NC_134694.1:711996-747213 GCF_050947455.1 Rhinoderma darwinii
GAGGCTGTATATATATATCTGTATGTAATGAGCTCCCTCTAGGGGTGGCTGTATATATCTGTATGTAGTGAGCTCCCTCTAGTGGTGACTGTATATATCTGTAATGTAGTGTGCTCCCTCTAGTGGTGACTGTATATATCTGTATGTAGTGAGCTCCCTCTAGTGGTGGCTGTATATATATATCTGTATGTAGTGAGCTCCCTCTAGTGGTGGCTGTATATATCTGTATGTAGTGAGCTCCTCTAGTGGTGACTGTATATATCTGTATGTAGTGAGCTCCCTCTAGTGGTGGCTGTATATATCTGTATGTAGTGATCTCCCCCTAGTGGTAGCTGTATATATATCTGTATGTAATGAGCTCCCCTCTAGTGGTGGCTGTATATATCTGTATGTAGTGAGCTCCCTCTAGTGGTTGACTGTATATATATCTGTATGTAATGAGCTCCCTCTACTGGTGGCTCTATATATCTGTATGTAGTGATCTCCCTCTAGTGGTGACCGTATATATCCGTATGTAGTGAGCACCCTCTAGTGGTGACTGTACATATCCGTATGTAGTGAGCTCCTCTAGTGGTGACTGTATATATCTGTATGTAGTGAGCTCCCTCTAGTGGTTGCTGTATATATCTGTATGTAGTGAGCTCCCTCTAGTGGTGGCTGTATATATCTGTATGTAGTGAGCTCCCCCTAGTGGTGACTATATATATCTGTGTGTAGTGAGCTCCCTCTACTGGTGGCTCTATATATCTGTATGTAGTGAGCTCCCCCTAGTGGTGACTGTATATATATCTGTGTGTAGTGAGCTCCCTCTAGTGGTGGCTGTATATATCTGTATGTAGTGAGCTCCCTCTAGTGGTGGCTGTATATCTGTGTGTAGTGAGCTCCCTCTAGTGGAGGCTGTATATATATCTGTATGTAGTGAGCTCCCTCTAGTGGTCACTGTATATACTCTGTATGTAGTGAGCTCCCTCTAGTGGTGACTGTATATATCTGTATGTAGTGAGCTCCCCCTAGTGGTGGCTGTATATATCTGTATGTAGTGAGCTCCCTCTAGTGGAGGCTGTATATATATCTGTATGTAGTGAGCGCCCTCTAGTGGTGACTGTATATATCTGTATGTAATGAGCTCCCTCTACTGGTGGCTCTATATATCTGTATGTAGAGAGCTCCCTCTAGTGGAGGCTGTATATATATCTGTGTGTAGTGAGCTCCTCTAGTGGTGGCTGTATATATCTGTATGTAGTGAGCTCCTCTAGTGGAGGCTGTATATATATATATATTCTGTATGTAATGAGCTCCCTCTAGAGGTGGCTGTATATATCTGTATGTAGTGAGCTCCCTCTAGTGTGACTGTATATATCTGTATGTAATGAGCTCCTTAGTGGTGACTGTATATATCTGTATGTAGTGAGCTCCCTCTAGTGTGGCTGTATATATATATCTGTATGTAGTGAGCTCCCTCTAGTGGTGGCTGTATATATCTGTATGTAGTGAGCTCCCTCTAGTGGTGACTGTATATATCTGTATGTAGTGAGCTCCCTCTAGTGGTGGCTGTATATATCTGTATGTAGTGATCTCCCCCTAGTGGTAGCTGTATATATATCTGTATGTAATGAGCTCCCTCTAGTGGTGGCTGTATATATCTGTATGTAGTGAGCTCCCTCTAGTGGTGACTGTATATATATCTGTATGTAATGAGCTCCCTCTACTGGTGGCTCTATATATCTGTATGTAGTGATCTCCCTCTAGTGGTGACCGTATATATCCGTATGTAGTGAGCACCCCTCTAGTGGTGACTGTACATATCCGTATGTAGTGAGCTCCCTCTAGTGGTGACTGTATATATCTGTATTAGTGAGCTCCCTCTAGTGGTGACTGTATATATCTGTATGTAGTGAGCTCCCTCTAGTGGTTGCTGTATATATCTGTATGTAGTGAGCTCCCTCTAGTGGTGACTGTATATATCTGTATGTAGTGAGCTCCCTCTAGTGGTGGCTGTATATATCTGTATGTAGTGAGCTCCCTCTAGTGGTGACTGTATATATCTGTATGTAGTGAGCTCCCTCTAGTGGTGACTGTATATATCTGTATGTAGTGAGCTCCCTCTAGTGGTGACTGTATATGTCTGTATGTAGTGAGCTCCCTCTAGTGGTGACTGTATATATCTGTATGTAGTGAGCTCCCTCTAGTGGTGACTGTACATATCTGTATGTAGTGATCTCCCCCTAGTGGTAGCTGTATATATATATATCTGTATGTAGTGAGCTCCCTCTAGTGGTGGCTGTATATATCTGTATGTAGTGAGCTCCCTCTAGTGGTGGCTGTATATATCTGTATGTAGTGAGCTCCCCCTAGTGGTGACTGTATATATATCTGTGTGTAGTGAGCTCCCTCTAGTGGTGGCTGTATATATCTGTATGTAGTGAGCTCCCTCTAGTGGTGACTGTATATATCTGTATGTAGTGAGCTCCCTCTAGTGGTGGCTGTATATATCTGTATGTAGTGAGCTCCCCCTAGTGGTGACTGTATATATATCTGTGTGTAGTGAGCTCCCTCTAGTGGTGGCTGTATATATCTGTATGTAGTGAGCTCCCTCTAGTGGAGGCTGTATATATATCTGTATGTAATGAGCTCCCTCTAGTGGTGGCTGTATATATCTGTATGTAGTGAGCTCCCTCTAGTGGTGACTGTATATATCTGTATGTAATGAGCTCCCTCTACTGGTGGCTCTATATATCTGTATGTAGAGAGCTCCCTCTAGTGGAGGCTGTATATATATCTGTGTGTAGTGAGCTCCCTCTAGTGGAGGCTGTATATATATCTGTATGTAATGAGCTCCCTCTAGGGGTGGCTGTATATATCTGTATGTAGTGAGCTCCCTCTAGTGGTGGCTGTATATATATATATATCTGTATGTAGTGAGCTCCCTCTAGTGGTGGCTGTATATATATCTGTATGTAGTGAGCTCCCTCTAGTGGTGGCTGTATATATATATATATCTGTATGTAGTGAGCTCCCTCTAGTGGAGGCTGTATATATCTGTATGTAGTGAGCTCCCTCTAGTGGTGGCTGTATATATCTGTATGTAGTGAGCTCCCTCTAGTGATGACTGTATATATCTGTATGTAGTGAGCTCCCTCTAGTGGTGACTGTATATGTCTGTATGTAGTGTGCTCCCTCTAGTGGTGACTGTATATATCTGTATGTAGTGAGCTCCCTCTAGTGGTGACTGTATATATCTGTATGTAGTGAGCTCCCTCTAGTGGTGGCTGTATATATCTGTATGTAGTGAGCTCCCTCTAGTGATGACTGTATATATCTGTATGTAGTGAGCTCCCTCTAGTGGTGACTGTATATGTCTGTATGTAGTGTGCTCCCTCTAGTGGTGACTGTATATATCTGTATGTAGTGAGCTCCCTCTAGTGGTGACTGTATATATCTGTATGCAGTGAGCTCCCCCTAGTGGTGACTGCAGGCAGTACAAGGTTATCATGTAACTATGGATGTGGATCTCTGACCCTCTGCAGATATTCTGGTATAAGTCAGTTCCACTTTATGGCCGCCATGAGCAGCGTCGGTGACATATTGACTCCTATGATAAGATAGATAATGCGGGAAGGCTGACGATGATGATGATAATAATGACCTGCACCGGGCCCCCCCCCAGCTCCTCGTCCAGTTGGGCGCTCAGGAAGGCGGAGGCCGTTATCTCGTCCTTTGAGGAGTCCAGTCCTTGCCTGTAATCAGAGTAAACAGAAATCAGCGACGGAGACATTTCCTGCAGAGACTCCACACGTAATCGCCATATAGTAAACCGGTCTGACTACGCATAGGAGACGTGCGGCGCCCCGATCAGCGGCTCCGTGATTACACCGACCCCTGTATTTTGGAGATCTGCTGATAAAGACGTGAAACGCTCGTCCGGCCGCCGCTGTATGAAAAGTTCTGAAACTTTCTATGTCTGCTTTAATTCCTCACAATATATAAGATCTGTGCTTGCGGTCAGTGAATTGGACACTTCATGGTATCATGGTTAGTATCCAGACACTGGAAGCCTATAATAAATCTACCGCAGCGGCGCACACGGTTATGGTGATAGATTTGGCGAATTCTGCAGAAAGCTCTTGACTCTTGCGCTCCCTCTTGGCGGACTTACTTTACACTAATATTTTGTGCCAGAAATCATGCAATACTAGCTAGTTGCTGTTAGGCAAGAAAAGCCCTGTTTTCCAACTACCATAAAGATGAATGATAAATAAATAAAGTAAATTCTTTAATGTGCTATATATAGCAATATGACAGACCTCTTTTATCTATACGGCCGACCCATTCTAAGTCTGGATATCATCCATCTGCGCATGCGTCATTTCTACCTGGATCCTTGTATATGCTGTGCATTTGTTCACTAACTATGTACATTTTGAACCGTGTCCCTGAATGATATGTATGTGCTTCGCGCACACTGCCGCTTCCTATTGGTCCATGTTTCCATCTCTCTTAATAATAGTGGATACCACATACGTATATCTTTGCTTTGGAATAATCATACAGGTTTTCTTGTACTATTAGGTTCTCTTATATTACTTACTTACGGGGCTCTGCTACCTCTCGGTCCAGCGAATTGAAGTCTTATTCTCTTATGTATACACAGGCGCTACTGCCTGCTTTATATCTATCATTATCACTGTAATCCCATTCTTATTTCCACTTTTTTCTAAGTTGCGACTTTGCACCACTGCGCATGCGCGGTCCCCAAATGGACCAGCGTAGACGCTGTATAGCTATTTAATCACTATAGGACTTTTTAGACTATGTTCCCGATTGGTAAGTGTGCGCATGCGCACCTCCCCCTGTATGATTGGCTCCCCGAATGGTCTCCTATTGGTCCACGGATCAGCTGTGGAGGCTGGTATCCTTTCACTCCTGGTGATTGGTAGTTGGCACTGACGTACTTTGGTTTGCGTCATAGACGGACTTTACAAGAGGGGAGGATTTCCCGGCGCGCCGCCATTAGCCCCATTTCCCCTGAGGACGTTACAGCAGTAACGAAACATGTCGGGGGGGCTCCTCAATTTTTAATTCCTGCTTTTGCTGGCTAAACTAAAGCACACACCTCAATCACTGACGGCTACGATAGCGGTCGTGTTACGTTGGTTCATAGGTGTGTTACACTAGTGCATGGGCAGCTGTCTTGCATACGTCACCCGGCAATCAAGCAGTGACAATTTTAATTTTCATGTGGTCTGTCATATTGCTATATATAGCACATTAAAGAATTTACTTTATTTATTTATTATCTATCTTTATGGTAGTTGGAAAACAGGGCTTTTCTTGCCTAACGGCAACTAGCTAGTATTGTGTATTGCGCCCACCAACTACCCAGGATCTTTTCATTTTTGTTAGAAAATCATGCACGCCCTAATAAATATGGCGCATTTTGCTCCTCGAAGCCACGCCCATTTTCTATACTTAAAACTGCCGAGTAATATATAAAAACCCGCCACATTTTTCTTGGTAAACCGCCCCCGATGTAGAAGTAAAACGACGGAGCTGAATTTACATCGGAAACTTCCCCCCCCCCTCTGGTCCATGGTTCAGGCTGGTCTGAACACCCCACATAACGCCCCACGGATGTTCGGGGATTACCAGGTGTAGATGATTTGTCCTCTCTTCCCGCCATGGCTGTAGTTGTAGAGAATGATGTAACTGTCGCCTCCGTAGAACTGACCGTACAAAGACTCCGACACCGCAACTTTCTCAGAGGACTCAATGCGCCAAATCTGAAAATAAAAGATGGGAACACGATATAATACTGCCCTCCGCTGGTGAAGAGGAGAACAGCAGCCGCCGAAAAATGATGATGAACAGAAGACCAAGTGCAGGACAAGAACACGAATAGAAAATCACCAGCACCCCCCCCCTCCTCAGCAGCGTCACCCCCCCCTCCTCAGCAGCGTCACCCCCCCCTCCTCAGCAGCGTCACCCCCCCCCTCCTCAGCAGCGTCACCCCCCCCCTCCTCAGCAGCGTCACCCCCCCCTCCTCAGCAGCGTCACCCCCCCCCTCCTCAGCAGCGTCACCCCCCCCTCCTCAGCAGCGTCACCCCCCCCCTCCTCAGCAGCGTCACCCCCCCCCTCCTCAGCAGCGTCACCCCCCCCCTCCTCAGCAGCGTCCCCCCCCCCTCAGCAGCGTCACCCCCCCCTCCTCCTCCTCAGCAGCGTCACCCCCCCCCTCCTCAGCAGCGTCACCCCCCCCCTCCTCCTCAGCAGCGTCACCCCCCCCTCCTCCTCCTCAGCAGCGTCACCCCCCCTCCTCCTCCTCAGCAGCGTCACCCCCCCCTCCTCCTCCTCAGCAGCATCACCCCCCCCTCCTCCTCCTCAGCAGCATCACCCCCCCCTCCTCCTCCTCAGCAGCATCACCCCCCCCTCCTCCTCATCACTGTTCACACTGTAATTGGGGTCTGTCGGTTTTCTCCTCCTTTACGGATATTTGCGCTCAGTTTCTATTCTCATCATGAAAAACACCGAAACCCCAGAAGACCCCAATAAAGTGATGATTCAGCACGGCCGTCACCCAGCTGTCCCACAAATAACTGGCAGCGCTGGCTGCCCCTCCCCCACCACAGTGGACATACCTGCTTGTCGCCACGCCCATCATCCACCATCCCGTGCTGCGCGGCCATGGCGGACGACTCGTGCAGAGAACTGACGTCAAACGGAACGTTGTCAATCTTGGCGATGTGATTGGAGACGTAAGCGATGCCCATCCCGTCAGTCTGATCCTGGTCTCGCCAGTTCTTGAAAAACTGTTTGAAGAGCGGAGTCTCCCCGGACTCAGGGAGGACTTGTACCTGCCACAACAAACAGCCATGAGCTCCCACAGCGCCCCCAGCTGGACGGCCTGAGCATTACACACGGCACCTCCATCACTGGATTCTACAATAATTCTCCTTCATATAAAAGACTGAAGAGGTAGCGGCGCTGAGCGCGAGAAACGCCGGCGAATCATATACCGGGAGCCACACACCGGCAGACGAGGAGTGACCGGACCCCCATCTCCTGACACACCAGGGTCCGGGCCTTGTCCTGTACAGAAGATGGGATCACCCCTATCCGCTCCCGTCACCTGTGATCACCAGGCCAGTTTATATGAAGAATTAATCACTTACTCCAGAGCTGCACTCACTATTCTGCTGCGTCAGAGCAGAAACCTCCCAGCATTCCCTGCTTGCTCATTGTCTGCTCTGGTGATTTGCATTCTGGGAAGGGTCATCTTTACACCAGACACCGCATAGCCATTTATACCCCCCTTAATTATTCAAGCTACTAGGGTGAAGTTCTCAAGCTTGCTGACTGTTTCCACTAATATCCAGCAGCTCCGGCGTGTAGTACAAGCTGCATTACCCCCGCTCTCCTTTCATACACAACATGGGCAGGGATGTGATCACAGGTTCTGATCTCTCCACCCCTCCCCCACTCATCCGTCTCCTCACCTGCGTCTGCTTTGGATATCCCATTTTGGAGATGAAATCGGTGGCGGTTTTCAGCGCCATCTTCTTCTCCTCCATGTTGGCGTTCTTACCTGGACAGATGAGGACGATTATAAAGAATCACATGAAGAATTGGGACTATATGACACCACGAGGACCTGGGACGGACAGACCGCCGCTCCGGGAGATACGAGGTCCCCCTCCCCGCACTGAGGACAAACCTTTCCAGATGAAGATCTTCCCGTCGGAGCCGTGGTCCAGGATGAAGCAGTCGTCGGAGTTGAGGGCGGATTGTGTGAAGGGGTTTTCATCGGCGACCAGAGACACGGACATCGGCCCGGCGCCATTGGAAACCTGGAATGAAAGTGAGAAATGCGACAAATTGTACGGCGAGCGGCGAGCAGCGGCGGCGCCCGGGACCGCACAGTCACCTTATAAAGCTTGGCGAGTTTCCGGTTGGTGGCATCGGCTTTAACATCATCGGCCGTTCCCTCCGGCAAATCCGGCTTTTCCCCCAGAACCTGCGGCGAGAAGAAAAGGTCACGGATCACGCCATCTGCGTCCGGTCACTGCGCCCCCCCCCGGGTTACGTTCCCAGATAATTATCCGCAATAGAAGGTTCCTGTAATCCGGGATCAGCGCCGGACAATCAGAGGGGCGCGGAGAACCAGGCGCCAAAACTCAACCCTGTGCCAGAATAAAGGAGCTTCACCGGAGAACACCCCTCCCCGCACAGCATTGTAACCCAGGACTCCACCGCTGCAGCAAGTATCTGCCTCCTGCGCCTCCCCTCAGACTACAACTCCCATCTTCCCTGACACGAGGAGATTAGGTATGATCATCCTTTATTACATGGAGTTCAGCGATGCAGTAACACAAGTGTCCTGCAGGAGTCTCCACTGACTGACCCCCCCCCCCACCCCGAGGTGTAATCACTGCGCAGCAACCGAGGAGGGGGGGGCAGCACAGGAGGGGGGGGCAGCACAGGAGGGGGGGGCAGCCGGGGCCAGGAATAGTTAAGGGGCTGCACCACTTTTGGAGATTATATTTGGGGATTGAGAATATCATTGGCTGCGGGTGGGGGAGGGGTCGTGTATTTTCCATTCTCATGGGGCGAGGGGGTGACGTAATTACAATGGGGTCTCCGGAGAGGGTGGAGCGCAGTCTAAATACAGATAGATGAAGGCGTCTGGAGCGCGTCTATTCCACGTAACCGGATCCGACCACCGGCGCCGCAAACACCTTCCAGATGCAGGAATTTACCCCAAACTCCGGACCCTCCCCCACAAGACACCGGTGACCTGAGCAGAAACATCAGTGCGAATCCAGGAAACAGAGCCCCGCCTCCAGCGCAGGTCACGTGACTACAGAGCGCTGAACTATGTGCCACCTGGCCACGCCCATTCCAGGATTGCTCCGCCCACCGCCTACATTGTCCCAACATTAAAGCGTTGTATAAATACCTGGATCATCTTCTCGCGCTCCGCCCCCTCCTCCACCACGTAGACCTTGGCTCGCCCGTGCCGCTCGTTGTCCCGGATGTCCTTGGCGACCGCGGTGGCTTTCAGCTTCTCGAACCGGTTGGCCTTTGATCCGCACCACTGGAAGATTTCCTGCAGACACGGGAAAAGCCTTAAAGGGTCGTCCAGGATAACATGGCGGCTTTCTTCAACCAACAGCGCCGCGCCTGTCCTCAGGTCGTGGGTGGTATTACAGCTCCGTCCTATTCACTTCAATGGAGGTGAACTGCAATACCAGACACAACCTGAGGACAGGTGCGGCGCTGTGACTAATCTGGACACCCCTTCTGTCCTGAGATGACCCTACGGGGGAGGCGGGTGTCAGAGCCGCCCACCGTCATCACTGCAGACGGAGCCCCACAACTACGGCATGAGGGCAGGGCTTGTCCTGAGTGTACTGTCTCTTTAAGAGATCTTGTTATGGACAGATTTATAGTCACATGAACCCCGTCTGCATCAGAACCGCGAACCTAGGTCACATGACAGAGGGGGCGGGGGGGGGGGGGATCACCAAAAACCCCGTGCACCCCCAGCCCGTCCATCCTGCCATTTCCTGGTTGTATCTGCTTCTGGGAAAGCTGGGTGACCGCCATAAGGATCAGTTGACTGAGTTTTTTGACATGGAAGACGCAACAAAAAAAACGTCCGAAAATGCCTCCCATGTCCATCACCCAGCTTTCCCAGGACAGGAACGTGATAAACACCTGAAGAACTCACCTCCCCCAGGTCCAGAATGAAGCAGTCGCCTTGGTTGAAGTTCTCCCAGGACACCGGCACCTCCGTAGCGCGGGCCAAGCGGCGCCCCTTCACCTGCAGCAGCCGCTCCACGCGCACATCATTGGGGACCACGTGGGTGAATCCTGAGGCCACGCCGCCAGCCTGGAGACAGAAAACACGGAGATCAGCGGCGGCAACCATCACTACACCAGCGCTGTCACTACACAGGGAGCGCGCAGTCACATCCACATCATGTGTGCACAGCAGCCGTCACTACACCAGCCCTGTCACTACACCAGCCCTGTCACTACACCAGCCCTGTCACTACACAGGGAGCACGCACAGTCACATCCACATCATGTGTGCACAGCAGACACCACAACCTACACTACACCAGCGCTGTCACTACACAGGGAGCGCGCACAGTCACAGCCACATCATGTGTGGACACCAGCCGTCACTACACCAGCGCTGTCACTACACAGGGAGCGCGCAGTCACATCCACATCATGTGTGCACAGCAGCCGTCACTACACCAGCCGTCACTACACCAGCCCTGTCACTACACCAGCCCTGTCACTACACAGGGAGCACGCACAGTCACATCCACATCATGTGTGCACAGCAGACACCACAACCTACACTACACCAGCGCTGTCACTACACAGGGAGCGCGCACAGTCACAGCCACATCATGTGTGCACACCAGCCGTCACTACACCAGCCCTGTCACTACACCAGCCCTGTCACTACACCAGCCGTCACTACACCAGCCCTGTCACTACACCAGCCCTGTCACTACACAGGGAGCACGCACAGTCACATCCACATCATGTGTGCACAGCAGACACCACAACCTACACTACACCAGCGCTGTCACTACACAGGGAGCGCGCACAGTCACAGCCACATCATGTGTGGACACCAGCCGTCACTACACCAGCGCTGTCACTACACAGGGAGCACGCACAGTCACATCCACATCATGTGTGGACACCAGCCGTCACTACACCAGCGCTGTCACTACACAGGGAGCACGCACAGTCACATCCACATCATGTGTGCACAGCAGCCGTCACTACACCAGCCGTCACTACACAGGGAGCACGCACAGTCACATCATGTGTGCACAGCAGACACCACAACCTACACTACACCAGCCGTCACTACACAGGGAGCACGCACAGTCACATCCACATCATGTGTGCACAGCAGACACCACAACCTACACTACACCAGCCGTCACTACACAGGGAGCACGCACAGTCACATCCACATCATGTGTGGACGGCAGGATAAGCTGCGTCCTTTACACAGTTTCCTGCACGACTACAGGGGGCGACACTGAGACGTCACCCCCTGGGATTTGAGCCGGACACCGTTCTCCGGGACCTGTGGAGGCCACACGGGGTTAATACGCCAGGATGAGACTGACACACTGTAACGCCACCTCCTGCTGTGTTACCTTGTACTTGATGCCAGATTTGAAGTATCCCATAAAAGACGAGGACTCGAAGCCTTGCACCTCCCGGTTCTGGATTGGTTTCCCCCCGAGGTGATCGTCCATCTGGACTGTGAAGATGGCGGCAGCTCCGCTCTCATCCTGACTGCACGAATCACCTGCCGGGAGAGGGGACCGGGCGTAAGAGCGCGCCAGCTATTCTCCACAGTTATCAGCCACGGATACCACCTGAACAGGGAGGGGGACTGCATATAGGACTGCGCAATACACGGGGGGAGGGGACTGCATATAGGACTGCACAATACACGGAGGGGGGGGGGGGGGGACTGTATATAGGACTGCACAACACACGGGGGGACTGTATATAGGACTGCACAACACACGGGGGGACTGTATATAGGACTGCACAACACACGGGGGGACTGTATATAGGACTGCACAATACACGGAGGGGGGGGGGGACTGTATATAGGACTGTACAATACATGGGGGGAGGGGACTGTACAATACACGGAGGGGGGACTGTATATAGGACTGCACAATACATGGGGGGACTGTATATAAGACTGTATACAGGACTGACCAATACACGGGGGGACGACTGTATACAGGACTGCACAACACATGGAGGGACTGTATATAGGACTGCACAATACACAGGGGGGGGGGGTCAGTAGCGCTACACTACTGTATCAGCGCCATAGACCTTAAAAGGTAGCAGGACGCGCATCCTCCACCCCCGCTCCTGGCAGTGGTTTTGCCGGTGGGGGGCGGAGGACACGGGGCCCCCACTGATGCAGAACTTCTAAGCTGTGAGTTGGACAGATTATAATCTATTATAGCTGCAATTCCCCTTTAAGAGCCGGTTGTGCAGCTCAGCAGCGGGATAATCGGATTACATCGGTAACGATCCTCATCCGGCGCTGTGTAATAGTGACCTGGATCCAGCTCCGTCACAGCAGCGATGGCCGCCACACTTCCATACACTACATCTCCCACAATGCACCACAGCAGGGCACGCTCTGTGCAGACACGGCAGCAGCGGAGATGAGGTGTACAGACTGAGAGCTAACAGGAAAGCAGCAGAACTCACAGATGGCTCCACACCCCAGACGGAGCGGTCACAGAGCACGGACGCCCCACCCCCCCTCACTCACCGAGCCAGTAATGGAGGTCGTACTGCAGGGCCCCGGACCGCTGCTTTATGGTGTTCAGGACCAGGTAGGCGTCTCCGGTGAAGAACGATCCGTACTGACTCTGCGGCACCGCGACCAGATCAAACTTCTCAACCCTCCAGACCTGCAGTCCGGGCGCCGTCCCCGCCTTCTCAAACTCCGGGTGATCGACCACCATGGCTGAAAGAGAGAAACGGACAAAGGCGTCACGTACAGGAGCGACCGCGGCGAGCGGGAATACAACACACACCGCAATAACGCACTGCTTGCTGTCAGGTACTGGAAACATTCTGCTTTACAGACAGACTAAAAAAATGACCACAATCTAATTTTTCTCACAGCTGATGGTTTGTTACAAGGTATCAGTGTAGAATGAAACAGCTGCACATGACTCCTGTCCTGGTCTCCATCCGGACACATTGTAACCACCCCACAGCTGTGCGAGCAAGACTGGCTCTGGATGGCTGCCTATTTACTGGCAGCAAGCAGAGATCTTGAAAACGGTGAAGCATAAGAGGTACGGTCACACAGCAAATAAAAAATACGGAGCAGCCCCCGATCATCAGCCGTTTCTGGAGCGCTTTCTCTATTGACCCAATGAAAAACGCCTCAAAACTGGACACGTAACAGGACGCCGCCCCGAGGGAGCGAAACGCAGGTTTTCCCATTGAAATCAGTGGCCAGATGTCTGGAGGCGCTCCGCCCGGAAAACTACCCATTAACCCCGTGTATTACTGCACAAATCTCACACTGAACAGATCTCTAAACCCGACCAATCCAAAAGATCAACTACGAGAGCAACACTGAAGACCCCCCCCCCTCCCCCGACCACGAGGGAGTAGAGACCCCCCCCCCTCCCCCGACCACGAGGGAGTAGTAGTCCCAAGATGATGAGACTTAGGCCTCATTCACATGACAGGGTCCGAGTGTCGGCCGGGAAAATCGGCCGTTTGTGGCAGATTTTCCCGGCCGGTTTGCATCCCTTCCGATTCCGCATCCGTTTTTTTTCCCTGTCCGTTTTAAAATCGGATGAATTTAATTTAAATTTGTTGCCACCCAGCCCCCTGCAGGCGATGCCACCCAGCCCCCTGTAGGTTACAGCCATCCCCCCCCCCTTCCAGAAAAAGTCACTGACTTCAATGTCCATATATGGACAGTGCAGTCACGCACTTCTCCTGTAGCGGAATCCCCAATCCCCGGCCGGGGATTCCGACTCCTACAGCGAGCAATAAAAGACCCTCCTCCTCCTCCTCCTCCTCCTCACATGCACTCTGCACTGTGAGGAGGAGGAGAGAGAGTGCACGAGCGACGGTAGACCCGGCCATCACTCGGGACACATCCCGGTGATGGCCGTGTATTACCCGGCCCCATAGACTTCTATTGGAGCCGGGCGCCCGGCCGAAAATAGGGCACATCCCATTTTTTGATGGCCAGTTTTCCCGGCCGTCAAAAAAATTGGTCGTGTGAATAGCCCCATTAGGGGGTCTGTTATTCCTAATGCAGCCGGGTGACCCTGTCCTGTGAATCCCACACTGAGTTTTTTTGCAGGCAGAAAATTCTGGCTGGAAAAATCAGCTCCGGTTTTTTTTAAGTGTTTTTTTTAGCGCTCTCCACCAGAAAGATGGAAAAACCGCGAGGGTCGAAAAACGCCTCAAATTATTTCCGTCTCCCATGGATTTCAGTGGGGTTTTTGAGGCCTCAGGATGTCGCTTCTTTATCCCACGAGCGTTTTTTTTTGCTTCCGGGAAAAAACGCCTCCACCTCCCATTGAAATCAACGGAAGTTTCCACGGAAAAAAACTGTGTGAACAGGGCCTTAAAGGGACAGACCCCCCAATAGAACGCCTGAGAAAGCTCCTCCCCCAACAGTTCTGTCACATGGTACCAGCCGAGGAGAATAATCATAACAGAAGTGGGGTAGACCTGGACACCATCAATCATCATCATCATCATCATCATCATCATCCTCATCATCATCATGTGTAGTCCGAACCAGCTGAACCCCAGAAACCAGCAGAGGAGCCCCCAGTAAATAAACACCCGCAGGTCATCAGATACAGAACTCAGCCGTGTCCTAGTAATATCTGCTCTTGGTAAAGCTGGGAGACAAACAACATGGCCGCCAGTACATAGTGAGCTCCAGGGACAGGGATGATGGGAGTGATACATAGTGAGCTCCAGGGACAGGGATGATGGGAGTGATACATAGTGAGCTCCCGGGGCAGGGATGATGGGAGTGATACATAGTGAGCTCCAGGGACAGGGATGATGGGAGTGATACATAGTGAGCTCCAGGGACAGGGATGATGGGAGTGATACATAGTGAGCTCCAGGGACAGGGATGATGGGAGTGATACATAGTGAGCTCCCGGGGCAGGGATGATGGGAGTGATACATAGTGAGCTCCAGGGACAGGGATGATGGGAGTGATACATAGTGAGCTCCAGGGACAGGGATGATGGGAGTGATACATAGTGAGCTCCAGGGACAGGGATGATGGGAGTGATACATAGTGAGCTCCAGGGACAGGGATGATGGGAGTGATACATAGTGAGCTCCGGGAGAAGGGATGATGGGAGTGATACATAGTGAGCTCCTGGGGATGATGGGAGTGATACATAGTGAGCTCCTGGGGATGATGGGAGTGATACATAGTGAGCTCCCGGGGCAGGGATGATGGGAGTGATACATAGTGAGCTCCTGGGGCAGGGATGATGGGAGTGATACATAGTGAGCTCCTGGGGCAGGGATGATGGGAGTGATACATAGTGAGCTCCAGGGACAGGGATGATGGGAGTGATACATAGTGAGCTCCAGGGACAGGGATGATGGGAGTGATACATAGTGAGCTCCAGGGACAGGGATGATGGGAGTGATACATAGTGAGCTCCGGGAGAAGGGATGATGGGAGTGATACATAGTGAGCTCCTGGGGATGATGGGAGTGATACATAGTGAGCTCCTGGGGCAGGGATGATGGGAGTGATACATAGTGAGCTCCTGGGGCAGGGATGATGGGAGTGATACATAGTGAGCTCCGGGGGCAGGGATGATGGGAGTGATACATAGTGATCTCCAGGGACAGGGATGATGGGAGTGATACATAGTGAGCTCCGGGAGCAGGGATGATGGGAGTGATACATAGTGAGCTCCTGGGGCAGGGATGATGGGAGTGATACATAGTGAGCTCCTGGGGCAGGGATGATGGGAGTGATACATAGTGAGCTCCAGGAGAAGGGATGATGGGAGTGATACATAGTGAGCTCCTGGGGCAGGGATGATGGGAGTGATACATAGTGAGCTCCGGGGACAGGGATGATGGGAGTGATACATAGTGAGCTCCTGGGGCAGGGATGATGGGAGTGATACATAGTGAGCTCTGGGAGAAGGGATGATGGGAGTGATACATAGTGAGCTCCTGGGGCAGGGATGATGGGAGTGATACATAGTGAGCTCCGGGAGAAGGGATGATGGGAGTGATACATAGTGAGCTCCTGGGGCAGGGATGATGGGAGTGATACATAGTGAGCTCCGGGGACAGGGATGATGGGAGTGATACATAGTGAGCTCCTGGGGCATGGATGATGGGAGTGATACATAGTGAGCTCCTGGGGCAGGGATGATGGGAGTGATACATAGTGAGCTCCTGGGGCAGGGATGATGGGAGTGATACATAGTGAGCTCCGGTGACAGGGATGATGGGAGTGATACATAGTGAGCTCCTGGGGATGATGGGAGTGATACATAGTGAGCTCCTGGGGATGATGGGAGTGATACATAGTGAGCTCCGGGGGATGGGAACCAATTACAATAGGAATAAATTCCATCTGACGCCGTATTACGGATATTTGCAGCGCGGCTTCTAGGGGAGAATATTCCTGTAATGCGGCACCAGAGACCCCCACACACTTCATATTCTGCTATTCACTGCCAGCAAGCATCTGACCGCCGCGTTTACAGCAACCAAAAAAATGCAGCTAAAGTCTGCGCGGTAACCGGCCATCCCCGCACACATTATGTAACGAGGACGACGAGGGGGGGGGGACGGTTTATAACTACAGTGTAATATACACAACCCCCCATGAAAGAGGGGCGGCCAGCACTGACCCCTCTACTGTCACTTAAAGCCGGCGCAATCTCCCGTCCATGAAGCTTCATCAGTGAATAAATGAGAGTTCTGCAGCATCTACCAGACTCATGTCTTCACCGGACTGATACACTGTAACAAAACCTCAGTGGTGTGAGCAGGACTAGGTCAGGATGATTTTCAGCCTTTCGATATAAAAGAAGCGGGCGGGGGGGGGGGGGGGTCAAAGACAGAAATTTAGCGCAATTACTTTATTAAACCTCCATCGTCAGAAACGTGACGTCATGTGACAGCGAAACTTCACGTAGAGACCGCGCCGGCCCTTTAAGGACAAAGTCCTCGTCTTACTATAGAGATGATTAATAATCCAGAAGTGACGGGGGTCAGAGGTTATTACAAAGCAGGGGGGCCGGGAGCGGGGGGGCCACAGGGCGGGGGCCACAGCGTCTGTTTCCCCTATTTTGTGGGGGGCGCTGCAGCAGTTTATTCGTCACTCGAGGTCGTAGATAACGCGGTGGCGTCTATTCTACTAATAGCAGGTTATAGCAGAGCCGCGCCCGGACACCGCCTCACCTCTGCTATGCCAGTCATTCATTCATTGCCGGGGGCCGTGGTATTTCCAGCTCTACGACAGTCGCGCTCCAGATGGAGACCGCGAGCCTCACGTAAACAAGAGCGACAAAAAGACGCACGACCGAGGCACAGAGCACGAAAATAACTAAAAACCGCACCCTCCGCGCCCACGACGCGACCGTCAGTGCAACCAGGAGCGGCGCGAGTCACTGCCCACAACAAAGAATCATGGGTAACGGCGGCCTCAGTGTCACGTGACCCGTCCAGCCCCGGAGCAGCGTCGTGGATCTCATCCTATTTTATAACCCCTCCCCGAATTCCTGGGCCGGGTCAGTCACTAGAACTAGACGTGACCGCCGGACCCCGCGACTACACCGCCCCCCCGCCCCGCCCCCGCTTATATAACATCACAAGAACTAATAATTACTAGTAGGCTTTGGGTTTCAATTCCTCACTATTATCAACACCTCTGCTTGTTGTCAATGAATAAAAAAAATATTTTATACATCCAGAGGCTGAGAAGTCTCACAACTGACAGTTTGTTACAGTGTATCATTCTTTGTAAGCGAAGACTGTTCACATCTGCGTTGGCGGCTCCGTCTCAGAATCTGTAAGAAAAGAAAAAACCTGACAAAAAAGCGCAGCGCTGCATCGCCGGGTAAGACAACGGACGCCATTATAGCCCACGTACCACCGGCGTCTGATGAGACGGAGCGACCGTCAATCTGATCCAAAAACAGAAATAACGGCGCAGGTGAGAACTGTCCGGAGCCAGACTGATATTTTGTTACAATGTATCAGGCTGTTGAGCTCAGAGGATTGTTTAGCCTGGATACATTGTAACAAACATTCAGCTTAGCAAGCAGGACGAGTATTCAGCCACGGGATGGAAGTAATGAACACTCCAATTCACTGACAGCAAACAGATGTTGAAAACGGTGATGACGTGAACAGAAATCATGCTGGAATGACGGATCGTCTCTTACATAGGACTGCAGGAATTCAGGTAAGGCTTCGTCACATCTGCGCCAGGGACCCTGACGGACACGGGTGCCGGGGGTTTACATTGTCTCCGTTGTGCGAGGGTTCCGTCGTTTTGAATTGCGCAGTCGACTATAGTAGAGTCTGAGGGTCCCGTGCCCCCCCCCCCCCCTTATAATCACGTGGGGGGGCTACGAACTGGAATATTTTTCTTTTTAGTTGTCCTGATTTTACGTAAAATATCGGCCGCCCCTTCACTACAACTCCCAGCAGTCACATTTACTGCACTACACCCCCGATTATTAACACGGATGAATATGAACCCCCCCCCTCTAAAAAAACCGCCAAACATCGTCCAAAGCGCAAGACATTTCCTGCTGGATCACAACATCCGTCTCAGCAAAATAAGGAGATTAGATTGTGAGCTCCTGGGGATGATGGGAGTGATACATAGTATGTACAGCGCTGCAGACTAAACTGATCAGGACCATGAAGTAAACTGCAATCATCTGCTGCATGAACTACAACTCCCAGATCACCAGGGGACACATCAACGACAGAACTGACACTTCTCCGATAACTCCCATCATCCTGAGACATCTGAATCCACCAGAAATTATTAATCCTGCATAGGACTGCCAGCCCCCCTCCTCCACACCTTACACAGGACTGCCAGGCCCCCCCGTCCATCCCTTATACAGGACTGCCAGGCCCACCCCCTTCATCCCTTACACAGGACTGCCAGGCCCCCCCCCCTTCATCCCTTACACAGGACTGCCAGGCCCCCCTTCATCCCTTACACAGGATTGCCAGGCCCACCACCTTCATCCCTTACACAGGACTGCCAGCCCCCCCTTCATCCCTTACACAGGACTGCCAGGCCCCCCCTTCATCCCTTACACAGGACTGCCAAGACCCTCTCCCTCCCACAGGACTGCCAGGCCCCTCTCCCTCCCTTACACAGGACTGCCAGGCCCCTCTCCCTCCCTTACACAGGACTGCCAGGCCCCTCTCCCTCCCTTACACAGGACTGCCAGGCCCCTCTCCCTCCCTTACACAGGACTGCCAGGCCCCTCTCCCTCCCTTACACAGGACTGCCAGGCCCCTCTCCCTCCCTTACACAGGACTGCCAGGCCTCGCTCCCTTACATAGGACTGCCAGGCCCCTCACCCCTTACACAGGACTGCCAGGCCCCTCTCCCTCCCTTACACAGGACTGCCAGGCCCCTCTCCCTCCCTTACACAGGACTGCCAGGCCCCTCTCCCTCCCTTACACAGGACTGCCAGGCCCCTCTCCCTCCCTTACACAGGACTGCCAGGCCCCTCTCCCTCCCTTACACAGGACTGCCAGGCCCCTCTCCCTCCCTTACACAGGACTGCCAGGCCCCTCTCCCTCCCTTACATAGGACTGCCAGGCCCCTCTCCCTCCCTTACATATGACTGCCAGGACCCTCTCCCTCCCTTACATAGGACTGCCAGGCCCCTCTCCCTCCCTTACATAGGACTTTTCCCTGACACTCCCGGATTGCTGTTCCTTGTTCACATTCTAATTTTAGTTTCTCGCCTGCGGTTATCCTCTGACATCCAGCAGTGACTTGTGACTATATATGGAGACTGGCGCAGATGGAGAAGGTTTTAGTGCCAGAAGAAAGTTGTTACATTCTAGAAAGTTTTCAAAAATCTTCAGAACCAGAAACTCAAGAAATCGTCTCCGGTACCGGGGGGGGGGCTGCAGGGACCCCGGTCCCCCCCGTGCAGTGCGACCACCTCATGCAGCAGAGACAAGGGGCCCCCTGACACTTACCTGACACGTGACCGCTCTGCACCGAGACCCCGAACTTACTGCAAGACGAGATGGAGAGAAGTGCGGAGCAGCCAGCGGCAAACAGGAAGATTAATCCCCTCCGCAGCCACCACCCTGTGATTCATCAGCGGCGGGAGCTCTGCTGCCACGCCCTGGAGGGAGGCGGTACTGCACTCAGCAGCCTGCAGCACATAGACGCATCAGCGGCGGGAGCTCTGCTGCCACCCCCTGGAGGGAGGCGGTACTGCACTCAGCAGCCTGCAGCACATAGATGCATCAGCGGCGAGAGCTCTGCTGCCACCCCCTGGAGGGAGGCGGTACTGCACTCAGCAGCCTGCAGCACATAGACGCATCAGCAGCGGGAGCTCTGCTGCCACCCCCTGGGAGGGAGGCGGTACTGCACTCAGCAGCCTGCAGCACATAGGTCCATCAGCTGTGAGAGCTCTGCTGCCACCCCTGGAGGGAGGCGGTACTGCACTCAGCAGCCACCACCCTGTGATTCATCAGCGGCAGGAACTCTGCTGCCACGCGCTGGAAAGAGGCGGTACTGCACTTAGCAGCCTGCAGCACATAGGTCCATCAGCGGTGAGAGCTCTGCTGCCACCCCCTGGAGGGAGGCGGTACTGCACGCAGGAGGAGATGGGGGCACTTACTTCTGGATCAGGCTCAGCTTACATCGGTCACTATGATTATTTATAAAAGTTTTACGTGTTTTGCAAGAACCCCAAGATAGAAAATAAAAGCCTCTCCCCCCATTGTGAGAAAAACTAAAATGCCCAAAAAAAAGGAAACACTAATAATAGAGATTCTTATAATCCCAGCAACAACATAAAATAACGCAGAAGAGATAGTGAGGACCCTCATGGACCCCGAGCTGTCATCTAAAATGTCACAAACCCCCCTGAATAGGAAAAAATATTGTAGTCGGGGTCCCTGCCCTTTCTAATTCAGGGGCCACAGTGATTATTACAAGAAAAATGGCCATAGAAGATTAGAGCGAGGGATGTGACCCTGGTAGTAATGTAATGATCGCCCTATGCCATCGATAGCTGGGGGTGACACATGCACGGGCCACCAGTTGGGGGGACACATGGATGGGCCACTGGTCGGGGTGGACACATGCACGAGCCACCGTTTGGGGCAGACACATGCACAAGCCACCGGTTGGGGGGGAGACATGCAGGAGCCGCTGGTTGGGGGGGGAGACATGCACGGGCCATAAAGAAGCTGGTGTATTCCAACATTGCCCCCGCCATACACTGCATAATATGACGTAAACCCCTAAACTAAAGCGTCACTGGCTGGAATGGCGCTACAATGCATGCGATCACATGGAAAGACATGGCACAGGGTACCCCACAACACTACCGGGGACCCCAGCTCTTTTCAGGTCACATACAGACTTGTGGTCTGGCTCAGCTATTTATGGGCAGGTGAAAAGATAAATTTTACACAGGGGCTGCTTATGGACTGGTGGAGCTCGTGGTCTGGTGGAGCTTGCGGTCTGGTGAAGCTCGTGGACTGGTGGAGCTCGTGATGTGGTGGAGCTCGCGGACTGGTGGAGCTCGCGGACTGGTGGAGCCCGCGGACTGGTGGAGCTCGTGGACTGGTGGAGCTCAGGTTCTGGTGGAGTTTGTGATCTGGTGGAGCTAGTGGACTGGTGGAGCTCGTGGAGTGGTGGAGCTCGTGGTCTGGTGGAGCTCATGGACTGGTGGAGCTCACGGTCAAGGGGAGCTCACGGTCTGGTGGAGCTCGTGGACTGGTGGAGATTGTGTACTGGTTGAGCTCGTGGTCTGGTGGAGTTCGTGGACTGGTGGAGCTCGTGATCTGGTGGAGCTTGTGGACTGGTGGAGCTCAGGGTCTGATGGAGCTCAGGGTCTGGTGGACTAGTGGAGCTCGTGATCTGGTGAAGCTCGTGGACTGGTGGAGCTCGTGGACTGGTGGAGCTCGTGGTCTGGTGGAGCTCATGGTCTGGTGGAGCTCGTGGACTGGTGGAGCTGGTGATCTGGTGGAGCTCGTGGACTGGTGGAGCTCGTGGTCTGGTGGAGCTTGTGGTCTGGGGGTTCTCATGGTATGGGGGTGCTCATGATCTGGTGGAGCTCATGGTCTGTGGGAGCTCAAGGTCTGGGGGTGCTCGTGGTCTAATGGTGCTCATGGTCTCGTGGCGGTCGTGGACTGGGGGCACTCATGGTCTGGAGGAGGTCATGATCTGGAGGAGATCATGGTCTGGGGAGCTCATTGTCTGGGGGAGCTCATGGTCTGGGGAGCTCATGGTCTGGGGAGCTCATGGTCTGGGGGAGGTCATGGTCTGGGGTGCTCATGGTCTGGAGGTGGTCATGGTCTGGGGAGCTCATGGTCTAGAGGTGGTCATGGTCTGGGGAGCTCATGGTCTGGGGAGCTCATGGTCTGGGGGAGCTCATGGTCTGGGGGAGCTCATGGTCTGGGGGAGCTCATGGTCTGGAGGTGGTCATGGTCTGGGGAGCTAACGGTCTAGAGGTGGTCATGGTCTGGGAAGCTCACGGTCTGGAGGTGGTCATGGTCTGGGGAGCTCATGATCTGGAGGTGGTCATGGTCTGGGGTGCTCATGGTCTGGAGGTGGTCATGGTCTGGGGAGCTCATGGTCTGGGGAGCTCATGGTCTGGAGGTGGTCATGGTCTAGGGAGCTCATGGTCTGGAGGTGGTCATGGTCTAAGGAGCTCATGGTCTGGAGGTGGTCATGGTCTGGGGAGCTCATGGTCTGGGGGTGGTCATCGTCTGAGGAGCTCATGGTATGGAGGTGGTCATAGTCTGGGGAGCTCATGGTCTGGAGGTGGTCATGGTCTGGGGAGCTCATGGTCTGGGGAGCTCATGGTCTGGGGGTGGTCATCGTCTGAGGAGCTCATGGTCTGGAGGTGGTCATGGTCTGGGGAGCTCATGGTCTGGAGGTGGTCATGGTCTGGGGAGCTCATGGTCTGGGGAGCTCATCGTCTGGGGGTGGTCATGGTCTGGGGAGCTCATGGTCTGGAGGTGGTCATGGTCTGGGGAGCTCATGGTCTGGAGGTGGTCATCGTCTGGGGAACTCAAAGTCTGGGGGCGCTGCAGATCTGCTCTAATACCCTACTTACCACATGGAGTTGTATACAGCATACGGCACAGTGACCCGGACATTATAAGCTGTGCCCGCCTATTATACAATGGCTCACACAGGGGTCAAATATTAATTATTGATTCATGATATTATCTGTATAGAAAATCTATGTGTACGCGGCACAGATGAAAGATGAAAAGAGGAAGGATGGTGGGAGCAACCCAACCCCCCCGCCTCGCCCTGAGCCTCCGCACAGATTGAGGATGTAATAAAATTCAACAGCAAACAGTGAAGGGTGAACTGTGCAGTCCCTATATGTACAGTACAGTCCCATAGAAGTCCACAGTCCCTATATGTACAGCACAGTCCCATAGAAGACCACAGTTCCTATATATACAGTGCAGTCCATAGAAGTTCACAGTCCCTATATTTACAGTGCAGTCCCATAGAAGTCTACAGTTCCTATATATACAGTGCAGTCCATAGAAGTCCACAGTCCCTATATGTCCAGCGCAGTCCCATAGAGGTCCACACATGTTTACATCTTTTACGTCTATTCCCCCAGTGTCACCTTTATTTTGGGTGTTGGTTGTTTGGCGTCCTCAGGGTGACAGGCGGCGCCGGGACAGCAGACGTGAAATGCAGCTGATAATTTAGCGGTTTTATAGAGGAGAATAATTGGCCCGGCCTAATAATAACAATAATCCGCACACATCTGTCGTAACTCAGCCGCCTCGTAAAGTTTCCCTATCACATGCGGCGCCGCCCTCCTGTACATTATGTGCAGCGCAGTTGTGGGGTTATTCCATGGTCACCTGATCCGCAGCAATCAACTGATCGATGGGGGAGGGGTCCTGATGAATCAGATGAGAAGCTGTAAGGAGGTCTCCAGGACGCAGATCTCATGGGGGGGTAAAATATATATACCCCCAATATCCTGCAGCACGTATACAGCGCCACAGAACGTATACAGCTCTACAGAACGTATACAGCCCTACAGAACGTATACAGCTCTACAGAACGTATACAGCTCTACAGAACGTATACAGCTCTACAGAACGTATACAGCTCTACAGAACGTATACAGCCCTACAGAACGTATACAGCTCTACAGAACGTATACAGCTCTACAGAACGTATACAGCGCTACAGAACGTATACAGCTCTACAGAACGTATACAGCTCTACAGAACGTATACAGCCCTACAGAACGTATACAGGGCTACAGAACGTATACAGCCCTACAGAACGTATACAGCCCTACAGAACGTATACAGCTCTACAGAACGTATACAGCGCCACAGAACGTATACAGCTCTACAGAACGTATACAGCCCTACAGAACGTATACAGCTCTACAGAACGTATACAGCTCTACAGAACGTATACAGCTCTACAGAACGTATACAGCTCTACAGAACGTATACAGCCCTACAGAACGTATACAGCTCTACAGAACGTATACAGCTCTACAGAACGTATACAGCGCTACAGAACGTATACAGCTCTACAGAACGTATACAGCTCTACAGAACGTATACAGCTCTACAGAACGTATACAGCGCTACAGAACGTATACAGCTCTACAGAACGTATACAGCTCTACAGAACGTATACAGCCCTACAGAACGTATACAGGGCTACAGAACGTATACAGCCCTACAGAACGTATACAGCCCTACAGAACGTATACAGCTCTACAGAACGTATACAGCGCCACAGAACGTATACAGCTCTACAGAACGTATACAGCCCTACAGAACGTATACAGCTCTACAGAACGTATACAGCTCTACAGAACGTATACAGCTCTACAGAACGTATACAGCTCTACAGAACGTATACAGCCCTACAGAACGTATACAGCTCTACAGAACGTATACAGCTCTACAGAACGTATACAGCGCTACAGAACGTATACAGCTCTACAGAACGTATACAGCTCTACAGAACGTATACAGCCCTACAGAACGTATACAGGGCTACAGAACGTATACAGCCCTACAGAACGTATACAGCCCTACAGAACGTATACAGCTCTACAGAACGTATACAGCGCTACAGAACGTATACAGCGCTACAGAACGTATACAGCCCTACAGAACGTATACAGCCCTACAGAACGTATACAGCTCTACAGAACGTATACAGCGCTACAGAACGTATACAGCGCTACAGAACGTATACAGCCCTACAGAACGTATACAGCTCTACAGAACGTATACAGCGCCACAGAACGTATACAGCCCTACAGAACGTATACAGCCCTACAGAACGTATACAGCTCTACAGAACGTATACAGCTCTACAGAACGTATACAGCGCTACAGAACGTATACAGCTCTACAGAACGTATACAGCCCTACAGAACGTATACAGCTCTACAGAACGTATACAGCTCTACAGAACGTATACAGCGCCACAGAACGTATACAGCCCTACAGAACGTATACAGCTCTACAGAACGTATACAGCTCTACAGAACGTATACAGCTCTACAGAACGTATACAGCGAGAAAGAACGTATACAGCTCTACAGAACGTATACAGCTCTACAGAACGTATACAGCCCTACAGAACGTATACAGCCCTACAGAACGTATACAGCTCTACAGAACGTATACAGCGCTACAGAACGTATACAGCTCTACAGAACGTATACAGCCCTACAGAACGTATACAGCGCTACAGAACGTATACATCTCTACAGAACTTATACAGCGCTACAGAACGTATACAGCCCTACAGAACGTATACAGCTCTACAGAACGTATACAGCCCTACAGAACGTATACAGCCCTACAGAACGTATACAGCTCTACAGAACGTATACAGCACCACAGAACGTATACAGCCCTACAGAACGTATACAGCCCTACAGAACGTATACAGCCCTACAGAACGTATACAGCTCTACAGAACGTATACAGCACCACAGAACGTATACAGCACCACAGAACGTATACAGATCTACAGAACGTATACAGCTCTACAGAACGTATACAGCTCTACAGAACGTATACAGCTCTACAGAACGTATACAACGCCACAGAACGTATACAGCGCTACAGAACGTATACAGCTCTACAGAACGTATACAGATCTACAGAACGTATACAGCTCTACAGAACGTATACAGATCTACAGAACGTATACAGCTCTACAGAACGTATACAGCCCTACAGAACGTATACAGCGCTACAGAACGTATACAGCGCTACAGAACGTATACAGCCCTACAGAACGTATACAGCTCTACAGAACGTATACAGCGCTACAGAACGTATACAGCCCTACAGAACGTATACAGCTCTACAGAACGTATACAGCTCTACAGAACGTATACAGCTCTACAGAACGTATACAGCTCTACAGAACCTATACAGATCTACAGAACGTATACAGCTCTACAGAACGTATACAGCGCTACAGAACGTATACAGCTCTACAGAACGTATACAGCCCTACAGAACGTATACAGCTCTACAGAACGTATACAGCTCTACAGAACGTATACAGCTCTACAGAACGTATACAGCTTTACAGAACGTATACAGCTCTACAGAACCTATACAGATCTACAGAACGTATACAGCTCTACAGAACGTATACAGCCCTACAGAACGTATACAGCGCTACAGAACGTATACAGCGCTACAGAACGTATACAGCGCTACAGAACGTATACAGCTCTACAGAACGTATACAGCGCTACAGAACGTATATAGGTCTACAGAACGTATACAGCCCTACAGAACGTATACAGCTCTACAGAACGTATACAGCTCTACAGAACGTATACAGCTCTACAGAACGTATACAGCTCTACAGAACCTATACAGATCTACAGAACATATACAGCTCTACAGAACATATACAGCCCTACAGAACGTATACAGCTCTACAGAACGTATACAGCTCTACAGAACGTATACAGCCCTACAGAACGTATACAGCTCTACAGAACGTATACAGCTCTACAGAACGTATACAGCACCACAGAACGTATACAGCTCTACAGAACATATACAGCTATACAGAACGTATACAGCTCTACAGAACGTATACAGCTCTACAGAACGTATACAGCTCTACAGAACATATACAGCTCTACAGAACGTATACAACGCTACAGAACGTATACAGCTCTACAGAACGTATACAGCTCTACAGAACGTATACAGCTCTACAGAACGTATACAGCTCTACAGAACGTATACAGCTCTACAGAACGTATACAGCGAGAAAGAACGTATACAGCTCTACAGAACGTATACAGCTCTACAGAACGTATACAGCTCTACAGAACGTATACAGATCTACAGAACGTATACAGCTCTACAGAACGTATACAGCCCTACAGAACGTATACAGCTCTACAGAACGTATACAGCACCACAGAACGTATACAGCGCTACAGAACATATACAGCCCTACAGAACGTATACAGCCCTACAGAACGTATACAGCTCTACAGAACGTATACAGCCCTACAGAACATATACAGCCCTACAGAACGTATACAGCTCTACAGAACGTATACAGCACCACAGAACGTATACAGCACCACAGAACGTATACAGATCTACAGAACGTATACAGCTCTACAGAACGTATACAGCTCTACAGAACGTATACAGCTCTACAGAACGTATACAACGCCACAGAACGTATACAGCGCTACAGAACGTATACAGCTCTACAGAACGTATACAGATCTACAGAACGTATACAGCTCTACAGAACGTATACAGATCTACAGAACGTATACAGCTCTACAGAACGTATACAGCCCTACAGAACGTATACAGCGCTACAGAACGTATACAGCGCTACAGAACGTATACAGCCCTACAGAACGTATACAGCTCTACAGAACGTATACAGCCCTACAGAACGTATACAGCTCTACAGAACGTATACAGCCCTACAGAACGTATACAGCTCTACAGAACGTATACAGCGCTACAGAACGTATACAGCTCTACAGAACGTATACAGCACCACAGAACGTATACAGCTCTACAGAACGTATACAGCTCTACAGAACGTATACAGCCCTACAGAACGTATACAGCTCTACAGAACGTATACAGCTCTACAGAACGTATACAGCTCTACAGAACGTATACAGCCCTACAGAACGTATACAGCTCTACAGAACGTATACAGCTCTACAGAACGTATACAGCTCTACAGAACGTATACAGCTCTACAGAACGTATACAGCTCTACAGAACCTATACAGATCTACAGAACATATACAGCTCTACAGAACGTATACAGCCCTACAGAACGTATACAGTGCTACAGAACGTATACAGCTCTACAGAACGTATACAGCTCTACAGAACGTATACAGCCCTACAGAACGTATACAGCTCTACAGAACGTATACAGCACCACAGAACGTATACAGCACCACAGAACGTATACAGCTCTACAGAACGTATACAGCTCTACAGAACGTATACAGCCCTACAGAACGTATACAGCTCTACAGAACGTATACAGCTCTACAGAACGTATACAGCTCTACAGAACGTATACAGCTCTACAGAACGTATACAGCTCTACAGAACCTATACAGATCTACAGAACATATACAGCTCTACAGAACGTATACAGCCCTACAGAACGTATACAGTGCTACAGAACGTATACAGCTCTACAGAACGTATACAGCTCTACAGAACGTATACAGCCCTACAGAACGTATACAGCTCTACAGAACGTATACAGCACCACAGAACGTATACAGCACCACAGAACGTATACAGATCTACAGAACGTATAAAGCGCTACAGAATACGAATGTCACCCGCCCAATGGTGAGGCTGAAGGTTGTGACACCCAATTCCCCCATAACTCTGATCTATAGAGGACGACCCTTCATGGAGAAGCCCCTGTTCCATGTATGATCCTGATCTGCCTTTCCCTTCTGGAAAGTCGTGGAGATTATGGTTGGAATCAAGGCCGGCGCAGCTCAGATCAGAGTCCAACGTCTGCCGCACACACAGCCAAAGATGCTCCAAATTTATGTTGAGGCAAGTGCAAAATGAGATGCCGGTAAATATGCACCAATGAGTTTTTCTATTCACTGACATCAAGCAGAAATCTTGAAAACTGTGCACAGGGATGGGTAGTGGTGGTGGGTGATCATGGGGTGGTGTGAGCCGGTGTAATGTTTGATGATTGTGGAGGTTACGTGCCCGGCCGCCCTCCAGTCTGTGGATTTGCTGCGTAGTCAAATCCTCTGCACGTGTCTCCTGGTCATAAAGCGCAGGGCGGGTGAATGTGCCAACTCCCTCACCACGGAACAGTGGCTGTAAATACAGCGAGCGGGGGAGGCGTGCCGCTACCCGGGCATCTGATCTGTGCCATTCCTGACACGACGGAGAAACCGCCACAAATAAAATCCTCAGGTAACGTCAAAACCCAACATGAGAGCAGAAAGCGAGGAGTGCGGGGGAGGGGTCAACGCATTGGCAGCTAAAACTGGAAAATACTTGTGGGGAAGGGCAAAATGCTGTAAAGCTGGACGGGAGCTGGAGTCCGGAGCTGCGATCATACTGGTGACTCATTACCGGATCTAATAAAACACAGCAGAAACTCTCAACATCCCTCCTAGTATCAGCTGTCTGTAGCCTGAGACTGCCCCCTAGTGGAGAACTGCAGCACAACAACACATGAGCAGACACCTGGACTAGTCTATCCTGACCACAGCCTGAGACTGCCCCCTAGTGGAGAACTGCAGCACAACAACACATGAGCAGAGACCTGGACTAGTCTATCCTGACCACAGCCTGAGACTGCCCCCTAGTGGAGAACTGCAGCACAACAACACATGAGCAGAGACCTGGACTAGTCTATCCTGACCACAGCCTGAGACTGCACCCTAGTGGAGAACTGCAGCAGAGCAGCACATGAGCCGGGACCTGGACTAGTCCATCCTGACTGCAGCCTGAGACTGCCCCCTAGTGGAGAACTGCAGCAGAACAACACATGACTCGGGAGATTGACTAGTATATCCTGACCACAGCCTGAGACTGCCACCTAGTGGAGAACTGCAGCAGAACAACACATGAGCAGGGACCTGGACAAGTATATCCTGACCAGAGCCTGAGACTGCCCCCTAGTGGAGAACTGCAGCAGAACAGTACATGACCCGGGACATGGACTAGTCTATCATGAACGCATTCTGAGACTGCCCCCTAGTGGAAAACTGCAGCACAACAACACATGAGCAGAGACCTGGACTAGTCTATCCTGACCATAGCCTGAGACTGCCCCCTAGTGGAGAACTGCAGTAGAGCAGCACATGAGCCGGGACCTGGACTAGTCCATCCTGACTGCAGACTGAGACTGCCCCCTAGTGGAGAACTGCAGTAGAGCAGCACATGAGCCGGGACCTGGACTAGTCCATCCTGACTGCAGCCTGAGACTGCCCCCTAGTGGAGAACTGCAGCAGAACTATAATATAGGACCAGTAGTAGTGCGTATATGATATCATAGAGCCCATATAATATAGGACCAGCCGTAGTGCCCATATAATGATATCATAGAGCCCATATAATATAGGGCCAGCCGTAGTGTCCATATAATGATATCATAGAGCCCATATAATATAGGACCAGCCGTAGTGCCCATATAATGATATCATAGAGCTCATATAATATAGGACCAGTAGTAGTGACCATATAATGATATCATAGAGCTCATATAATATAGGACCAGTAGTAGTGACCATATAATGATATCATAGAGCTCATATAATATAGGACCAGCCGTAGTGTCCATATAATGATATCATAGAGCTCATATAATATAGGACCAGCCGTAGTGTCCATATAATAATATCATAGAGCTCATATAATATAGGACCAGCCGTAGTGTCAATATAATGATATCATAGAGCCCATATAATATAGGACCAGCCGTATGTGTCCATATAATGATATCATAGAGCCCATATAATATAGGACCAGCCGTAGTGTCCATATAATAATATCATAGAGCTCATATAATATAGGACCAGCCGTAGTGTCCATATAATGATATCATAGAGCTCATATAATATAGGACCAGCTGTAGTGTCCATATAATGATATCATAGAGCCCATATAATATAGGACCAGTAATAGTGTCCATATAATATCATAGAGCTCATATAATATAGGACCAGCCGTAGTGTCCATATAATATCATAGAGCTCATATAATATAGGACCAGCCGTAGTGTCCATATAATGATATCATAGAGCTCATATAATATAGGACCAGCCGTAGTGCCCATATAATGATATCATAGAGCTCATATAATATAGGACCAGCCGTAGTGTCCATATAATATCATAGAGCTCATATAATATAGGACCAGCTGTAGTGTCCATATAATGATATCATAGAGCTCATATAATATAGGACCAGCCGTAGTGACCATATAATGATATCATAGAGCTCATATAATAAAGGACCAGTAGTAGTGACCATACAACGATATCATAGAGCTCATATAATATAGGACCAGCCGTAGTGTCCATATAATGATATCATAGAGCTCATATAATATAGGACCAGCCGTAGTGACCATATAATGATATCATAAAGCTCATATAATATAGGACCAGTAATAGTGACCATATAATGATATCATAGAGCTCATATAATATAGGACCAGCCGTAGTGTCAACATAATGATATCATAGAGCTCATATAATATAGGACCAGCCGTAGTGACCATAAAATGATATCATAGAGCTCATATAATATAGGACCAGCCGTAGTATCCATACAATGATATCATAGAGCTCATATAATATAGGACCAGTAGTAGTGACCATATAATGATATCATAGAGCTCATATAATATAGGACCAGCTGTAGTGTCCATACAATGATATCATAGAGCTCATATAATATAGGACCAGCCGTAGTATCCATATAATGATATCATAGCTCATATAATATAGGAACAGCCGTAGTGTCCATATAATGATATCATAGAGCTCATATAATATAGGACCAGTAGTAGTGACCATATAATGATATCATAGAGCTCATATAATATAGGACCAGCCGTAGTATCCATATAATGATATCATAGCTCATATAATATAGGAACAGCCGTAGTATCCATATAATGATATCATAGCTCATATAATATAGGACCAGCCGTAGTGTCCATATAATGATATCATAGAGCTCATATAATATAGGACCAGCCGTAGTGACCATACAATGATATCCTAGAGCTCATATAATATAGGACCAGCCGTAGTGTCCATATAATGATATCATAGAGCTCATATAATATAGGACCAGCCGTAGTGACCATACAATGATATCATAGAGCTCATATAATATAGGAACAGCCGTAGTATCCATATAATGATATCATAGAGCTCATATAATATAGGACCAGCTGTAGTGTCCATACAATGATATTATAGAGCTCATATAATATAGGACCAGCCGTAGTGTCCATATAATGATATCATAGAGCTCATATAATATAGGACCAGCTGTAGTGTCCATACAATGATATCATAGAGCTCATATAATATAGGACCAGCCGTAGTGTCAATATAATGATATCATAGAGCTCATATAATATAGGACCAGCCGTAGTGACCATATAATGATATCATAGAGCTCATATAATATAGGAACAGCCGTAGTGTCCATATAATGATCTCATAGAGCTCATATAATATAGGACCAGTAGTAGTGTCCATATAATGATATCATTGAGCCCATATAATATAGGACCAGCCGGAGTGTCCATATAATGATATCATAGAGCTCATATAATATAGGACCAGTAGTAGTGACCATATAATGATATCATAGAGCTCATATAATAAAGGACCAGTAGTAGTGACCATACAACGATATCATAGAGCTCATATAATATAGGACCAGCCGTAGTGTCCATATAATGATATCATAGAGCTCATATAATATAGGACCAGCCGTAGTGACCATATAATGATATCATAAAGCTCATATAATATAGGACCAGTAATAGTGACCATATAATGATATCATAGAGCTCATATAATATAGGACCAGCCGTAGTGTCAACATAATGATATCATAGAGCTCATATAATATAGGACCAGCCGTAGTGACCATAAAATGATATCATAGAGCTCATATAATATAGGACCAGCCGTAGTATCCATACAATGATATCATAGAGCTCATATAATATAGGACCAGTAGTAGTGACCATATAATGATATCATAGAGCTCATATAATATAGGACCAGCTGTAGTGTCCATACAATGATATCATAGAGCTCATATAATATAGGACCAGCCGTAGTATCCATATAATGATATCATAGCTCATATAATATAGGAACAGCCGTAGTGTCCATATAATGATATCATAGAGCTCATATAATATAGGACCAGTAGTAGTGACCATATAATGATATCATAGAGCTCATATAATATAGGACCAGCCGTAGTATCCATATAATGATATCATAGCTCATATAATATAGGAACAGCCGTAGTATCCATATAATGATATCATAGCTCATATAATATAGGACCAGCCGTAGTGTCCATATAATGATATCATAGAGCTCATATAATATAGGACCAGCCGTAGTGACCATACAATGATATCCTAGAGCTCATATAATATAGGACCAGCCGTAGTGTCCATATAATGATATCATAGAGCTCATATAATATAGGACCAGCCGTAGTGACCATACAATGATATCATAGAGCTCATATAATATAGGAACAGCCGTAGTATCCATATAATGATATCATAGAGCTCATATAATATAGGACCAGCTGTAGTGTCCATACAATGATATTATAGAGCTCATATAATATAGACCAGCCGTAGTGTCCATATAATGATATCATAGAAGCTCATATAATATAGGACCAGCTGTAGTGTCCATACAATGATATCATAGAGCTCATATAATATAGGACCAGCCGTAGTGTCAATATAATGATATCATAGAGCTCATATAATATAGGACCAGCCGTAGTGACCATATAATGATATCATAGAGCTCATATAATATAGGAACAGCCGTAGTGTCCATATAATGATCTCATAGAGCTCATATAATATAGGACCAGTAGTAGTGTCCATATAATGATATCATTGAGCCCATATAATATAGGACCAGCCGGAGTGTCCATATAATGATATCATAGAGCTCATATAATATAGGACCAGTAGTAGTGACCATATAATGATATCATAGAGCTCATATAATATAGGAACAGCTGTAGTGTCCATATAATGATATCATAGAGCCCATATAATATAGGACCAGCCGTAGTGTCCATATAATGATATCATAGAGCTCATATAATATAGGACCAGTAGTAGTGACCATATAATATCATAGAGCTCATATAATATAGGACCAGCCGTAGTGTCCATATAATGATATCATAGAGCTCATATAATATAGGACCAGTAGTAGTGACCATATAATATCATAGAGCTCATATAATATAGGACCAGTAATAGTGCTCATATAATGATATCATAGAGCCCAGATAATATAGGACCAGTAGTAGTGACCAAATAATATCATAGAGCTCATATAATATAGGACCAGCCGTAGTGTCCATATAATGATATCATAGAGCTCATATAATATAGGACCAGTAGTAGTGACCAAATAATATCATAGAGCTCATATAATATAGGACCAGCCGTAGTGTCAATATAATGATATCATAGAGCCCATATAATATAGGACCAGCCGTAGTGTCCATATAATGATATCATAGAGCTCATAGAATATAGGACCAGCCGTAGTGCCCATATAATGATATCATAGAGCTCATATAATATAGGACCAGCCGTAGTGTCCATATAATGATATCATAGAGCTCATATAATATAGGACCAGCCGTAGTGTCCATATAATGATATCATAGAGCTCATATAATATAGGACCAGTAGTAGTGACCATACAATGATATCATAGAGCTCATATAATATATGGACCAGCCGTAGTGTCCATATAATGATATCATAGAGCTCATATAATATAGGACCAGCCGTAGTGCCCATATAATGATATCATAGAGCTCATATAATATAGGACCAGCCGTAGTGTCCATATAATGATATCATAGAGCTCATATAATATAGGACCAGCCGTAGTGTCCATATAATGATATCATAGAGCTCATATAATATAGGACCAGCCGTAGTGTCCATATAATGATATCATAGAGCTCATATAATATAGGACCAGTAATAGTGACCATATAATGATATCATAGAGCTCATATTATATAGGACCAGCCGTAGTGACCATACAATGATATCATAGAGGTCATATAATA
>NC_134694.1:747413-832760 GCF_050947455.1 Rhinoderma darwinii
AGAGCTGAGTGCGTCCTTACACTATCAGGAGAAATTAGAGCGCGGCTGGAGTGCGGCTGTGTATTCAGGAGCAGAGCTGAGTGCGTCCTTACACTATCAGGAGAATTAGAGCGCGGCTGGAGTGCGGCTGTGTATTCGGAGGACCAGAGCTGAGTGCATCCTTACACTATCAGGAGAATTAGAGCGCGGCTGGAGTGCGGCTGTGTATTCGGAGGAGCAGAGCTGAGTGCATCCTTACACTATCAGGAGAATTAGAGCGCGGCTGGAGTGCGGCTGTGTATTCGGAGGAGCAGAGCTGAGTGCATCCTTACACTATCAGGAGAATTAGAGCGCGGCTGAGTGCGGCTGTGTATTCGGAGGAGCAGAGCTGAGTGCGTCCTTACACTATCAGGAGAATTAGAGCGCGGCTGGGTATTCAGGAGCAGAGCTGAGTGCGTCCTTACACTATCAGGAGAATTAGAGTGCGGCTGGAGTGCGGCTGTGTATTCGGAGGAGCAGAGCTGAGTGCATCCTTACACTATCAGGAGAATTAGAGCGCGGCTGGAGTGCGGCTGTGTATTCAGAGGATAAGAGCTGAGTGCGTCCTTACACTATCAGGAGAATTAGAGCGCTGGCTGGAGTGCGGCTGTGTATTCGGAGGAGCAGAGCTGAGTGCGTCCTTATACTATCAGGAGAATTAGAGTGCGGCTGTGTATTCCAGAGGACCAGAGCTGAGTGCATCCTTACACTATCAGGAGAATTAGAGCGCGGCTGGAGTGCGGCTGTGTATTCAGAGGATAAGAGCTGAGTGCATCCTTACACTATCAGGAGAATTAGAGCGCGGTGGAGTGCGGCTGTGTATTCGGAGGAGCAGAGCTGAGTGCGTCCTTACACTATCAGGAGAATTAGAGCGCGGCTGGGTATTCAGGAGCAGAGCTGAGTGCGTCCTTACACTATCAGGAGATAGAGCGCGCTGGAGTGCGGCTGTGTATTCGGAGGAGCAGAGCTGAGTGCATCCTTACACTATCAGGAGAATTAGAGCGCGGCTGGAGTGCGGCTGTGTATTCAGAGGATAAGAGCTGAGTGCGTCCTTACACTATCAGGAGAATTAGAGCGCTGGCTGGAGTGCGGCTGTGTATTCGGAGGAGCAGAGCTGAGTGCATCCTTACACTATCAGGAGAATTAGAGCGCGGCTGGAGTGCGGCTGTGTATTCAGAGGATAAGAGCTGAGTGCGTCCTTACACTATCAGGAGAATTAGAGCGTGGCTGGAGTGCGGCTGTATTTTCAGAGGGCAGAGCGGAGTACGTCCTTACACTATAGAGGAGAATAGAGCGAGGCTGTGTATTTGGAGGACAGAGCTGAGTGCGTCTTATACTATCAGAGAATTAGAGTGCGGCTGTGTATTCAGAGGAGCAGAGCGGAGTACGTCCTTACACATCAGGAGAATTAGAGCGCTGGCTGGAGTGCGGCTGTGTATTCGGAGGAGCAGAGCTGAGTGCGTCCTTACACTATCAGGAGAATTAGAGCGCGGCTGGAGTGCGGCTGTGTATTCAGGAGCAGAGCTGAGTGCGTCCTTACACTATCAGGAGAATTAGAGCGCGGCTGGAGTGCGGCTGTGTATTCGGAGGACCAGAGCTGAGTGCATCCTTACACTATCAGGAGAATTAGAGCGCTGGGCTGGAGTGCGGCTGTGTATTCGGAGGAGCAGAGCTGAGTGCGTCCTTACACTATCAGGAGAATTAGAGCGCTGTCTGGAGTGCGGCTGTGTATTCGGAGGAGCAGAGCTGAGTGCATCCTTACACTATCAGGAGAATTAAGAGTGCGGCTGTGTATTCGGAGGAGCAGAGCTGAGTGCGTCCTTACACTATCAGGAGAATTAGAGTGCGGCTGTGTAATTGGAGGAGCAGAGCTGAGTGCATCCTTACACTATCAGGAGAATTAGAGTGTGGCTGTGTAATTTGGAGGAAGCAGAGCTGAGTGCATCCTTACACTATCAGAAAAATTAGAGTGTGGCTGTGTAATTGGAGGAGCAGAGCTGTGTGCATCCTTACACTATCAGGAGAATTAGAGTGCGGCTGTGTATTCGGAGGAGCAGAGCTGAGTGCGTTCTTACACTATCAGGAGAATTAGAGCGCTGGCTGGAGTGCGGCTGTGTATTCAGAGGAGCACAGCTGAGTGCGTCCTTACACTATCAGGAGAATTGGAGTGCGGCTGTGTATTCGGAGGAGCAGAGCTGAGTGCGTCTAGTGTTGCTACCTCAGGAATGCAGCGCACATTCTCACATGATCATCGCGAGTCCTAACACGACCCAGAAGTCCCGGCATTTCCTGCTCTGGGCTGATCGCCGATGGGACAAGACGTCTTACAAAATGTCATTTATTCATAAAAATTCACACGATACAAAAATCTGATTAATTTACAAAACACAAATAAATAATTCTGTACAGATCAGTGCGTTCCCTGCGGCCGTGTCTCCCCCCCCCCCCCCCCTCCAGGGCCTCGTGTGTGTATTATATCCAGGTCTGACTGTCGTTATCTCCCCCCGAGTTCTGCTGATCATCTATACTGCCGGCACTTACATCTTCACACTAAGAACATTGGTCCCATATACACAGGATCGGCAGTAAGTGTGGGTGATCACTAGACCGGGGGTCCCGAGCCGCCATTCCTTCTCACTGCACAATCGTGCTGGGTCCCTGTTCTAGTGCTTGGTGGGGGTCCCAGTAATCCATACATTTATTACCTATCCTGTGTATATGGGGTAAATATTCTTAGTGGAAAAACCATAGGGTGACGGACACCTATACAATACTTCAAAATGAGGTCCCATCCGTGTGAGTGAAGCCAGAAACTGGAAATAACTGTACGACCCCGCGCCCTGACGCCAGCGTGTCCAGCGTATAATCCTCCTGAAATACAAGGAGCCCAAAACATCATTATAAGCCGGAAACCCTCCAGCTGTGGAGAGTACAAAGCATGACCCCAGTTCATTATTATAGTAATTATATATATATAGGAGCAGTGTTATAGTAGTTATATTCTTGTATATAGGGGCAGTATTATAGTAGTTATATTCTTGTATATAGGAGCAGTATTATAGTAGTTATATTCTTGTATATAGGGGGCAGTATTATAGTAGTTATATTCTTGTATATAGGAGCAGTATTATAGTAGTTATATTCTTGTATATAGAGAGCAGTATTATAGTAGTTATATTCTTGTATATAGGGGCAGTATTATAGTAGTTATATTCTTGTATATAGGAGCAGTATTATAGTAGTTATATTCTTGTATATAGGGGGCAGTATTATAGTAGTTATATTCTTGTATATAGGAGCAGTATTATAGTAGTTATATTCTTGTATATAGAGAGCAGTATTATAGTAGTTATATTCTTGTATATAGGGGGCAGTATTATAGTAGTTATTACTCTTGTATATAGGAGCAGTATTATAGTAGTTATATTCTTGTATATAGGGGGTAGTATTATAGTAGTTATATTCTTGTATATAGGAGCAGTATTATAGTAGTTATATTCTTGTATATAGGGGCAGTATTATAGTAGTTATATTCTTGTATATAGGGGCAGTATTATAGTAGTTATATTCTTGTATATAGGAGCAGTATTATAGTAGTTATATTCTTGTATATAGGGGGCAGTATTATAGTAGTTATATTCTTGTATATAGGGGGCAGTATTATAGTGGTTATATTCTTGTATATAGGGGCAGTATTATAGTAGTTATATTCTTGTATATAGGGGGCAGTATTATAGTAGTTATATTCTTGTATATAGGGGGCAGTATTATAGTAGTTATATTCTTGTATATAGGAGAAAGTATTATAGTAGTTATATTCTTGTATATAGGAGGCAGTATTATAGTAGTTATATTCTTGTATATAGGGGCAGTATTATAGTAGTTATATTCTTGTATATAGGGGCAGTATTATAGTAGTTATATTCTTGTATATAGGGGCAGTATTATAGTAGTTATATTCTTGTATATAGGGAGCAGTATTATAGTAGTTATATTCTTGTATATGGCGGGCAGTATTATAGTAGTTATATTCTTGTATATAGGAGCAGTATTATAGTAGTTATATTTCTTGTATATAGGGGGTAGTATTATAGTAGTTATATTCTTGTATATAGAGGGCAGTATTATAGTAGTTATATTCTTGTATATAGGAGCAGTATTATAGTAGTTATAGTCTTGTATATAGGAGCAGTATTATAGTAGTTATATTCTTGTATATAGGGAGCAGTATTATAGTAGTTATATTCTTGTATATAGGGGCAGTATTATAGTAGTTATATTCTTGTATATAGGGGCAGTATTATAGTAGTTATATTCTTGTATATAGGGGCAGTATTATATTAGTTATATTCTTGTATATAGGAGCAGTATTATAGTAGTTATATTCTTGTATATAGAAGCAGTATTATAGTAGTTATATTCTTGTATATAGGGGCAGTGTTCTAGTAGTTATATTCTTGTATATAGGAGCAGTATTATAGTAGTTATATTCTTGTATATAGGGGCAGTGTTATAGTAGTTATATTCTTGTATATAGGGGCAGTATTATAGTAGTTATATTCTTGTATATAGGAGCAGTATTATAGTAGTTATATTCTTATATATAGGAGCAGTATTATAGTAGTTATATTCTTATATATAGGAGCAGTATTATAGTAGTTATATTCTTGTATATAGGGGCAGTATTATAGTAGTTATATTCTTGTATATAGGGGCAGTATTATAGTATTTATATTCTTGTATATAGGGAGCAGTATTATAGTAGTTATATTCTTGTATATAGGGGGTAGTATTATAGTAGTTATATTCTTGTATGTAGGGGCAGTATTATAGTAGTTATATTCTTGTATATAGGAGGCAGTATTATAGTAATTCTATTCTTGTATATAGGAGCAGTATTATAGTAGTTATATTCTTGTATATAGGGGGCAGTATTATAGTAGTTATATTCTTGTATATAGGGGGCAGTATTATAGTAGTTATATTCTTGTATATAGGGGGTAGTATTATAGTAGTTATATTCTTGTATGTAGGGGCAGTATTATAGTAGTTATATTCTTGTATATAGGGGGCAGTATTATAGTAGTTATATTCTTGTATATAGGAGCAGTATTATAGTAGTTATATTCTTGTATATAGGGGGCAGTATTATAGTAGTTATATTCTTGTATATAGAGGCAGTATTATAGTAGTTATATTCTTGTATATAGGGGGCAGTATTATAGTAATTATATTCTTGTATATAGGAGCAGTATTATAGTAGTTATATTCTTGTATATAGGGAGCAGTATTATAGTAGTTATATTCTTGTATATAGGAGCAGTATTATAGTAGTTATTTTCTTGTATATAGGAGCAGTATTATAGTAGTTAAATTCTTGTATATAGAGGCAGTATTATAGTAGTTATATTCTTGTATATAGGAGCAGTATTATAGTAGTTATATTCTTGTATATAGGAGGCAGTATTATAGTAGTTATATTCTTGTATATAGGGGGCAGTATTATAGTAGTTATATTCTTGTATATAGGAGGCAGTATTATAGTAGTTATATTCTTGTATATAGGAGCAGTATTATAGTAGTTATATTCTTGTATATAGGAGCAGTATTATAGTAGTTATATTCTTGTATATAGGAGCAGTATTATAGTAGTTATATTCTTGTATATAGGGGGTAGTATTATAGTAGTTATATTCTTGTATATAGGGACAGTATTATAGTAGTTATATTCTTGTATATAGGGAGCAGTATTATAGTAGTTATATTCTTGTATATAGGGGGCAGTATTATAGTAGTTATATTCTTGTATATAGGGGCAGTATTATAGTAGTTATATTCTTGTATATAGGAGGCAGTATTATAGTAGTTATATTCTTGTATATAGGAGCAGTATTATAGTAGTTATATTCTTGTATATAGGAGCAGTATTATAGTAGTTATATTCTTGTATATAGGAGCAGTATTATAGTAGTTATATTCTTGTATATAGGGGGCAGTATTATAGTAGTTATATTCTTGTATATAGGGGCAGTATTATAGTAGTTATATTCTTGTATATAGGAGCAGTATTATAGTAGTTATATTCTTGTATATAGGGGGCAGTATTATAGTAGTTATATTCTTGTATATAGGGGGCAGTATTATAGTAGTTATATTCTTGTATATAGGGGGCAGTATTATAGTAGTTATATTCTTGTATATAGGGGCAGTATTATAGTAGTTATATTCTTGTATATAGGAGCAGTATTATAGTAGTTATATTCTTGTATATAGGAGCAGTATTATAGTAGTTATATTCTTGTATATAGGGGCAGTATTATAGTAGTTATATTCTTGTATATAGGAGCAGTATTATAGTAGTTATATTCTTGTATATAGGAGACAGTATTATAGTAGTTATATTCTTGTATATAGGGGGCAGTATTATAGTAGTTATATTCTTGTATATAGGAGGCCGTATTATAGTAGTTATATTCTTGTATATAGGGGGCAGTATTATAGTAGTTATATTCTTGTATATAGGGGGCAGTATTATAGTAGTTATATTCTTGTATATAGGAGGCCGTATTATAGTAGTTATATTCTTGTATATAGGGGGCAGTATTATAGTAGTTATATTCTTGTATATAGGGGGCAGTATTATAGTAGTTATATTCTTGTATATAGGAGCAGTATTATAGTAGTTATATTCTTGTATATAGGGGGCAGTATTATAGTAGTTATATTCTTGTATATAGGGGAAGTATTATAGTAGTTATATTCTTGTATATAGGGAGCAGTATTATAGTAGTTATATTCTTGTATATAGGGGAAGTATTATAGTAGTTATATTCTTGTATATAGGAGCAGTATTATAGTAGTTATATTCTTGTATATAGGGGGAGTATTATAGTAGTTATATTCTTGTATATAGGGGCAGTATTATAGTAGTTATATTCTTGTATATAGGGAGCAGTATTATAGTAGTTATATTCTTGTATATAGGGGAAGTATTATAGTAGTTATATTCTTGTATATAGGAGCAGTATTATAGTAGTTATATTCTTGTATATAGGGAGCAGTATTATAGTAGTTATATTCTTGTATATAGGGGAAGTATTATAGTAGTTATATTCTTGTATATAGGAGCAGTATTATAGTAGTTATATTCTTGTATATAGGGGGAGTATTATAGTAGTTATATTCTTGTATATAGGGGGCAGTATTATAGTAGTTATATTCTTGTATATAGGAGCAGTATTATAGTAGTTATATTCTTGTATATAGGGGGAGTATTATAGTAGTTATATTCTTGTATATAGGGGGCAGTATTATAGTAGTTATATTCTTGTATATAGGGGGCAGTATTATAGTAGTTATATTCTTGTATATAGGGGGCAGTATTATAGTAGTTATATTCTTGTATATAGGGAGCAGTATTATAGTAGTTATATTCTTGTATATAGGGAGCAGTATTATAGTAGTTATATTCTTGTATATAGGGGGAGTATTATAGTAGTTATATTCTTGTATATAGGGAGCAGTATTATAGTAGTTATATTCTTGTATATAGGGGAAGTATTATAGTAGTTATATTCTTGTATATAGGAGCAGTATTATAGTAGTTATATTCTTGTATATAGGGAGCAGTATTATAGTAGTTATATTCTTGTATATAGGGAAAGTATTATAGTAGTTATATTCTTGTATATAGGAGCAGTATTATAGTAGTTATATTCTTGTATATAGGGGGAGTATTATAGTAGTTATATTCTTGTATATAGGGGGCAGTATTATAGTAGTTATATTCTTGTATATAGGGGGAAGTATTATAGTAGTTATATTCTTGTATATAGGAGCAGTATTATAGTAGTTATATTCTTGTATATAGGGGGAGTATTATAGTAGTTATATTCTTGTATATAGGGGGCAGTATTATAGTAGTTATATTCTTGTATATAGGTGGCAGTATTATAGTAGTTATATTCTTGTATATAGGGGGAGTATTATAGTAGTTATATTCTTGTATATAGGAGCAGTATTATAGTAGTTATATTCTTGTATATAGGAGCAGTATTATAGTAGTTATATTCTTGTATATAGGGGCAGTATTATAGTAGTTATATTCGAGCAGTATTACAGTAGTTATATTCTTGTATATAGGGAGCAGTATTATAGTAGTTATATTATTGTATATAGGAGGCAGTATTATAGTAGTTATATTCTTGTATATAGGAGCAGTATTATAGTAGTTATATTCTTGTATATAGGAGCAGTATTATAGTAGTTATATTCTTGTATATAGGGGGCAGTATTATAGTAGTTATATTCTTGTATATAGGAGCAGTATTATAGTAGTTATATTCATGTATATAGGGGCAGTATTATAGTAGTTATATTCTTGTATATAGGAGCAGTATTATAGTAGTTATATTCTTGTATATAGGGAGCAGTATTATAGTAGTTATATTCTTGTATGTAGGGGGCAGTATTATAGTAGTTATATTCTTGTATGTAGGGGGCAGTATTATAGTAGTTATATTCTTGTATATGGAGCAGTATTATAGTAGTTATATTCTTGTATATAGGAGCAGTATTATAGTAGTTATATTCTTGTATATAGGAGCAGTATTACAGTAGTTATATTCTTGTATATAGGAGCAGTATTATAGTAGTTATATTCTTGTATATAGGGGCAGTATTATAGTAGTTATATTCTTGTATATAGGGAGCAGTATTACAGTAGTTATATTCTTGTATATAGGGAGCAGTATTATAGTAGTTATATTCTTGTATATAGGGGCAGTATTATAGTAGTTATATTCTTGTATATAGGAGCAGTATTATAGTAGTTATATTCTTGTATATAGGGAGCAGTATTATAGTAGTTATATTCTTGTATATAGGGAGCAGTATTATAGTAGTTATATTCTTGTATATAGGAGCAGTATTATAGTAGTTATATTCTTGTATATAGGGGGCAGTATTATAGTAGTTATATTCTTGTATATAGGGGGCAGTATTATAGTAGTTATATTCTTGTATATAGGGGCAGTATTATAGTAGTTATATTCTTGTACATAGGGGGCAGTATGATAGTAGTTATATTCTTGTATATAGGGGCAGTATTATAGTAGTTATATTCTTGTATGTAGGGGGCAGTATTATAGTAGTTATATTCTTGTATTTAGGGGCAGTATTATAGTACTTATATTCTTGTATATAGGAGCAGTATTATAGTAGTTATATTCTTGTATATAGGAGCAGTATTATAGTAGTTATATTCTTGTATATAGGGAGCAGTATTATAGTAGTTATATTCTTGTATATAGGGAGCAGTATTATAGTAGTTATATTCTTGTATATAGAAGCAGTATTATAGTAGTTATATTCTTGTATATAGAAGCAGTATTATAGTAGTTATATTCTTGTATATAGGGGGTAGTATTATAGTAGTTATATTCTTGTATATAGGGGGCAGTATTATAGTAGTTATATTCTTGTATATAGGGGGTAGTATTATAGTAGTTATATTCTTGTATATAGGGGGTAGTATTATAGTAGTTATATTCTTGTACACAGGGGGCAGTATTATAGTAGTTATATTCTTGTACATAGGGGGCAGTATGATAGTAGTTATATTCTTGTATATAGGGGCAGTATTATAGTAGTTATATTCTTGTATATAGGGGCAGTATTATAGTCGTTATATTCTTGTATATAGGGGCAGTATTATAGTAGTTATATTCTTGTATATAGGGGGCAGTATATAGTAGATATATTCTTGTATATAGGGGGCAGTATATAGTAGATATATTCTTGTATATAGGAGGCAGTATTATAGTAGTTATATTCTTGTATATAGGAGCAGTATTATAGTAGTTATATTCTTGTATATAGGGGGAGTATTATAGTAGTTATATTCTTGTATATAGGGGCAGTATTATAGTAGTTATATTCTTGTATATAGGGAGCAGTATTATAGTAGTTATATTCTTGTATATAGGGGAAGTATTATAGTAGTTATATTCTTGTATATAGGAGCAGTATTATAGTAGTTATATTCTTGTATATAGGGAGCAGTATTATAGTAGTTATATTCTTGTATATAGGGGAAGTATTATAGTAGTTATATTCTTGTATATAGGAGCAGTATTATAGTAGTTATATTCTTGTATATAGGGGGAGTATTATAGTAGTTATATTCTTGTATATAGGGGGCAGTATTATAGTAGTTATATTCTTGTATATAGGAGCAGTATTATAGTAGTTATATTCTTGTATATAGGGGGAGTATTATAGTAGTTATATTCTTGTATATAGGGGGCAGTATTATAGTAGTTATATTCTTGTATATAGGGGCAGTATTATAGTAGTTATATTCTTGTATATAGAGAGCAGTATTATAGTAGTTATATTCTTGTATATAGGGGCAGTATTATAGTAGTTATATTCTTGTATATAGGGCAGTATTATAGTAGTTATATTCTTGTATATAGGGAGCAGTATTATAGTAGTTATATTCTTGTATATAGGGGGCAGTATTATAGTAGTTATATTCTTGTATATAGGGCAGTATTATAGTAGTTATATTCTTGTATATAGGGAGCAGTATTATAGTAGTTATATTCTTGTATATAGGGGGCAGTATTATAGTAGTTATATTCTTGTATATAGGGACAGTATTATAGTAGTTATATTCTTGTATATAGGGCAGTATTATAGTAGTTATATTCTTGTATATAGGGAGCAGTATTATAGTAGTTATATTCTTGTATATAGGGGGCAGTATTATAGTAGTTATATTCTTGTATATAGGAGCAGTATTATAGTAGTTATATTCTTGTATATAGGGACAGTATTATAGTAGTTATATTCTTGTATATAGGGCAGTATTATAGTAGTTATATTCTTGTATATAGGGAGCAGTATTATAGTAGTTATATTCTTGTATATAGGGGGCAGTATTATAGTAGTTATATTCTTGTATATAGGAGCAGTATTATAGTAGTTATATTCTTGTATATAGGGGCAGTATTATAGTAGTTATATTCTTGTATATAGGGGGCAGTATATAGTGGTTATATTCTTGTATATAGGGGCAGTATTATAGTAGTTATATTCTTGTATATAGGGGGCAGTATTATAGTAGTTATATTCTTGTATGTGGGGGCAGTATTATAGTAGTTATATTCTTGTATATAGGGAGCAGTATTATAGTAGTTATATTCTTGTATATAGAGAGCAGTATTATAGTAGTTATATTCTTGTATATATGGGCAGTATTATAGTAGTTATATTCTTGTATATAGAGGGCAGTATTATAGTAGTTATATTCTTGTATATATGGGCAGTATTATAGTAGTTATATTCTTGTATATAGAGAGCAGTATTATAGTAGTTATATTCCTGTATATAGGAGCAGTATTATAGTAGTTATATTCTTATATATAGGAGCAGTATTATAGTAGTTATATTCTTGTATATAGGGGCAGTAGTATAGTAGTTATATTCTTGTATATAGGGGGCAGTATATAGTGGTTATATTCTTGTATATAGGGGCAGTATTATAGTAGTTATATTCTTGTATATAGGGGGCAGTATTATAGTAGTTATATTCTTGTATGTGGGGGCAGTATTATAGTAGTTATATTCTTGTATATAGGGAGCAGTATTATAGTAGTTATATTCTTGTATATAGAGAGCAGTATTATAGTAGTTATATTCTTGTATATAGGGAGCAGTATTATAGTAGTTATATTCTTGTATATAAGGGCAGTAGTATAGTAGTTATATTCTTGTATATAGGGGGCAGTATTATAGTAGTTATATTCTTGTATATAGGGGGCAGTATTATAGTAGTTATATTCTTGTATATAGAAGCAGTATTATAGTAGTTATATTCTTGTATATAGGGGCAGTATTATAGTAGTTATATTCTTGTATATAGGGGGTAGTATTATAGTAGTTATATTCTTGTATATAGGGCAGTATTATAGTAGTTATATTCTTGTATATATGGGCAGTATTATAGTAGTTATATTCTTGTATATAGGGGGCAGTATATAGTGGTTATATTCTTGTATATAGGGGCAGTATTATAGTAGTTATATTCTTGTATATAGGGGGCAGTATTATAGTAGTTATATTCTTGTATGTGGGGGCAGTATTATAGTAGTTATATTCTTGTATATAGGGAGCAGTATAATAGTATTTATATTCTTGTATATAGGGGCAGTATTATAGTAGTTATATTCTTGTATATAGGAGCAGTATTATAGTAGTTACATTCTTGTATATAGGGAGCAGTATTATAGTATTTATATTCTTGTATATAGGGGCAGTATTATAGTAGTTATATTCTTGTATATAGGGACAGTATTATAGTAGTTATATTCTTGTATATAGGGAGCAGTATAATAGTATTTATATTCTTGTATATAGGAACAGTATTATAGTAGTTATATTCTTGTATATAGGAGCAGAATTATAGTATTTAGATTCTTGTATATAGGAGCAGTATTATAGTAGTTATATTCTTGTATATAGGAGCAGTGTTATAGTAGTTATATTCTTGTATATAGGGGGCAGTATTATAGTAGTTATATTCTTGTATATAGGGTACAGTATGATAGTAGTTATATTCTTGTATATAGGAGCAGTATTATAGTAGTTATATTCTTGTATATAGGAGCAGTATTATAGTAGTTATATTCTTGTATATAGAGAGCAGTATTATAGTAGTTATATTCTTGTATATAGGGGCAGTATTATAGTAGTTATATTCTTGTATATAGGAGCAGTATTATAGTAGTTATATTCTTGTATATAGGGGCAGTATTATAGTAGTTATATTCTTGTATATAGGAGCAGTATTATAGTAGTTAGATTCTTGTATATAGGGGCAGTATTATAGTAGTTATATTCTTGTATATAGGGAGCAGTATTATAGTAGTTATATTCTTGTATATAAGGGCAGTAGTATAGTAGTTATATTCTTGTATATAGGGGGCAGTATTATAGTAGTTATATTCTTGTATATAGGGAGCAGTATTATAGTAGTTATATTCTTGTATATAGAGAGCAGTATTATAGTAGTTATATTCTTGTATATAGGGAGCAGTATTATAGTAGTTATATTCTTGTATATAAGGGCAGTAGTATAGTAGTTATATTCTTGTATATAGGGGGCAGTATTATAGTAGTTATATTCTTGTATGTGGGTGCAGTATTATAGTAGTTATATTCTTGTATATAGGGGCAGTATTATAGTAGTTATATTCTTGTATATAGGGGCAGTATTATAGTAGTTATATTCTTGTATATAGGAGCAGTATTATAGTAGTTATATTCTTGTATATAGGAGCAGTATTATAGTAGTTATATTCTTGTATATAGGGGGCAGTATATAGTAGATATATTCTTGTATATAGGGGGCAGTATATAGTAGATATATTCTTGTATATAGGGGCAGTATATAGTAGATATATTCTTGTATATAGGGGGCAGTATATAGCTGCTATACTGTCTCCTACGGATAAGATCTTTTTGTCAGGACAATGGCTGAATGTTCCTTTACTGCTTAGAGGAGACCATTTAATAAGATACACAACACTGTCTCCTGCCGCCCACATTAACAATATAGCCCGGAGATATGATATACAGCGCCTGGTGATGTCACAGCTGATGCTCTTACCTATGTTCTGCTGGGAGATGCTGCTGTCGGGTGCAGGGCTGATAATTCTGGGGGATCAGGTCCTGGAGAGATTCTGGATCTCCGGTTATAACCCTAAAACACAAGAACATTTTTAGTCCTGTAATTCCCGGCCTCTTCCCTTACGGACAGCCGCTGATCTGGGTGTCCCGGTATTAGGAGCCCCCACCCCGTGGTCTTCCTGTACCTGGGTCAGCACGAGGCTGCGCATCTCTCGGTTTGGTGAGTGCAACAACCCAGAGGAATTTTGGGAATGAAACGGAGAAACTGCTGAAACGTTAGAGACCAGGTCGTCCAGTGCATCGAGCTGCCGCCTCAGGCTGTGCAGGGAGCCCTCCGTCTGCCGCCTCCCGCGGCTCAGCACATCCGCTTGTTTGGACATGCGCTGGTGGAGCTGCGCCTAAAAATGACCGCATGACATCGTCATTCTGCGCTGCCAGTCAATGTTGTGAGGAAGGTACAAGGACCGTCATCTAGGTTTCCTGGACTATGGAATAGCAAGTCTGTCTAGTTATGCTACAAGTAAGGGGGTACAAGTAGGCTGTTCAGAAAGCTGGGTGAAAACCTCTGCGGAGGCTCTAATGGTCGGCGGTCACCCAGCTTTCCCAAAAAGACACAATGCAAAAACCACTAAATATAAAATTGAAAGGGGCTGTCCAGGATTAGAAAAGCACCCCACCGGGACACAGGTTGTGTGTGGTAGTGCAGCTCAGCCATATTCACTTCAATGGGACTGAGATGTAATAGTAGTCACAACCCATGGACAGGGGTGGCGCTGTTTCTGGATGAGAGCTGCCATGTTTTTCTAATCCTAGAAAGTCCCTTTACCATCTTGACAATTAGTTTTAGTGGGGGCTCATTGATTTTACTGGGGAGCCTTCCAGCACGGGGGGGGGATATGGAGGATTTGGGAGATCCCATCACCTTTAGTCTGTCCTCCTGCTGCCGGAGATTTTCTCGTAAAGCTTCTCCGCGCCATTGTTCATCCTGTGAAGGAGAGGAGGCAGCGCCGTCAGTCAGACGCGGGATCTCACAGGTCAGGGCCCCCCAGTTATGCGTGTATGAGAGCCACGCAGGGTCCTCGGGCTCCACTCACCAGTAATTGGCTCCTGGAAGCCCCCCGGTTCTCCTCGGGGGCGGGGTTTGCTGAGAAGGGGAAGTTCTCCCTCAGACTGTGCAGCTGAGCCCGCAGGCTGTGGTTTTGCTCTAGCGCCGGCTCCACGTCCTCCATCAGGTCGTCGCCCTCCGTGCAGTGAAGTTCCTGCAAACTGCTCTGGATCTCCAGCTTGACCTGCGCTTTTAACTCTTTCACCGCCTCATTGACCTCCTGCTGCCGCTTGTCCAGTTCTTCCTGACTCCTCAGCTGCAAATGGAAACAACAAGTTATTCCCAACTTCATGGTGTCAGGTGTATAAGAACACGGAAACCACCCGTGTCACGCCTACAGCGCCCGTGTCACGCCTACAGAGCGCCCGTGTCACGCCTACAGAGCGCCCGTGTCACGCCTACAGAGTGCCCGTGTCACACATACAGCGCACATGCTAGTAACATGCTACACAGGAAGGGTCTGTCCTGGGAGACTCCTGTACAAAGACCCCTGGAGATGCCGCCGTATTAGGTGACAGCACAGGTGCGGCGTACGCACAGGAGGTAGTCATTTTATACACAAGGTGGCGCCAGAGCTCCGATACCGGAATCACACTGGTAACAGTGACACATCTTATTTAAAGGGCCGGTGTCTAATCTTCTGTAAATAAAGCTTCGGCATTGTATCATGAAAACGTCTGCAATTTTCTAATGGATGTTTTCAAGATCTCTGTTTGCTGTCAATAAATGAGAACATTCTTATTTACATCCAGAGACTGAAAACCTGTCCAGAGCTATCCCTGCTCACACAGCTGAGGGTCTGTCACAGTGTATCAGTCTGGAAGGTAAACCCAGCGGCAGACGTTCCCCTCTGATCTCATATGATGTCACTAGCGTTAGTGATGTGCGATGATGATGATGATGATGGAGTCGTTTGTAATCTGGTTAGATTGATATTATGGACGACAACGCCATTCATTACAAGACAGTGACGGATCTCTACAAGATCTGTCACCAGGAGGAACAAGTGAATATGGCTGACAGAGATAGTGTTCGGCTGTGACCACTTGATGTTACCGCACCGTTTGGCGCCACAAATCATTAGCGCCGGTGTGTCATTCATAATGGCAGAAAGTCTGCAGCATTTCTGTCCTGTGCGATTCCAACAAACACGTGACCCGAGAGGCGACCTAAAATATCCAACAAGTCAGGTGACATTTACACCACAAAACCATCGCTGCAGGAGGCGAACATGTCCCCTGACAGCGTTAGTGGCGCTCACCTGTTGCTGCAGTACATGCTGCTCCACCTGCAGCTGTTTGAGTTCCTTCAGCAGACACTTGACTCGCTCGTGGTTGTCGTGCGCGGCTCGTTCCACCGTCATCAGCTGTTTCTTTAAGCTGCTGTTTTCCCTTTTCAATTCCTAAATACAAGACAGAGGTGAAGTGTTGCATTCTGGGAGGTCTCCCTACAATGGCCGCTCCTGCCTGTGACCACCCCCTCCTCCCCTCAGCGGAACATCATTGGACTGTATTCACACTGCGCTCACAGGCATGGCAGTAAATAATAGAGATCACGCAGCGCTATTCTCCCCAGCAATACGACAGAAATCACGCCGGGGACGCTGTGGCCCCCGCAGTAAGGCAGTGGGGTCAGGTACACGTGGGACTCATCCAGCAGTGTTAGGAATTCCAGCCGCAACGCAAATGTGAACAGAGACAGAAAATCCACACAAAGGACTCAGATAAGGGACTGTTATTAGTGGCCTCCATCCCGTGTCTGTCCTGCTGTCACAATACTACAACTCCCAGCATACTCTGACAGGCCTGCTGGGAGTTGTAGTAGGGTTGTGCCCACGGCTGCCATGGACGCGCTCACTGACCGTGGATTTCCATTCTGACTATTTCCATCAAACACAAGGAGAAGCGGGGGGGGGGGCGGGGGTCAGGACGTCGCACCTCGGCCGCCTCCTCGTGCTGTGTCCGCTGCTTGCTGATGGTTTCCTTCAATGTGACAATTCTCTGCTCGTCTCTCCTGCTCGCTGACGTCACCTCGTCTTGTAAGCGCTGCAGATCGTCTCTACACGTCTCCAGCGCCTCCTGCAGAGCCGCCACCTCGCTGGCTTTGTCCTGCAGCTGTTCCTCCCGCTCGGACAGGAGACGTCCTGGAAGAATAAACCATTTATAATCAGGAGTTTTTCCATCCATGACAGAAGCTGCACAGGTTTATACGGAGGAACTCTACCTACGGGGTCCGGCCGTGGCCTTCAACCTGTGGCTGTTACAGCCAGCAGCCCCGAGCCCATTACAAACCACTAGGGGGAGGAGATAAGTGGCAAAAGGAGTCATATGGCGCCGCTCATACCCATGAGTTAGTTCTCAACAGATAAAATTCCTACAGGGGACCCTCAGTGACATCATCAGGACCGTCCCACACGTGTCTATGAGCCAATCATAATGGCCAGCGGATAACGGAGGAGACCCCGGGGACCCCACCACTATAGGCGTATTATTATTACTTCATGATTCCTACAATGTGATTAATACTGAAAACAGAGAGATTTCTGGGAGATGTGCAATTACATCCCGGCCAGATTAACCCTCACACGTCCGCAGGGTAGAGGTCAGTGTACAGCGCGTCGCTCCATGTAACGTGCTGATCCCGGACGTCAATCACAAGCTTTACTGCTCACATAACGGAGCGGATTTCATGAAGCTGCGGAACATCTTTGATTTGACAGTAAATATAATTACTAGCAGTGTCCAGCGACTCCTCCAGCGCCCGGCACCACATCTCCTCCTGCTGCAGCTTCAGGGCGCGCTCCTCCTGGGCACGGACTGCTCGGGTCATCACATCCAGGGCGTTCTGTCTGTCAGACAGCTCCCTCTCGTAGTTCTGCCTGTCGATCTCTAGTTTTTCAGCTGCCTCTCTGAGATGCTCTTCCTGCCGCTCAATTTCTTTTGTCATTTGCTTTAAATGCTGTGGAAAATCAGATGATGATGTATTGTTAGTGCTGAGAAAATGTACCCCCCCCCCCTCCCCCCAGCCTGTGCAAAATAAATCCTCAGGTGCCTTTATTGTAGCAAGTGCGTAAACATATCAATGAATATCACTAAATGATACTGATACGGCCGGTCACCCCGGAACAGGCAACACAAACCACAGCGCGTCACTACATGACACCATAACCCTGATCAGTGGGGTCCGGCGGCCGGGACCTTCACATAAGAGGACGTCAGCGCGAGGTTTCCGTGCATGGCGCTTCTCCTGACCGCACCGCAGCCGCTCCTGTGAACGGGACATTGGTATGGCCCCTTTATTGGAGGGTCAGACCCCCAGTGATCAGCGGTGGCCCCCAGTAACAGGTCACCCCTTTCCCTTGTGGGGAGCCCCGTCCACTCTCTATGCAGCATTATTCCACCCATGGGATTAGTATCGGGGTTACCATGTCCTGCTGTGAGACGTGACGCTCCTTCTCCTCCGCAGACCTCTGCAGGCGTCTCACCCGCTCCTCCGTCCTCGTCTCCTTCTCCTGCAGCAGTTTGTGTCTCCCGGCAGCATCTCCTATGTCTTCCTGCAGAGCGGACGTCTCCTGCAACATGTCGTCTCGATGCTTGGTGGCGCTCCTCAGATCCTGGAATAAACAGAGGCCGCACCTTTATAGAGATATAACTGCACAGACTGTAACGCCACATGTAACCGCAGCCATGACCCCGACCTCTGAACCGCCACATGTAACCGCAGCCATGACCCCGACCTCTGAACCGCCACATGTAACCGCAGCCATGACCCCGACATGTAACCGCAGCCATGATCCCGACTGCTGAACCGCCACATGTAACCGCAGCCATGATCCCGACCTCTGAACCGCCACATGTAACCGCAGCCATGACCCCGACCTCTGAACCGCCACATGTAACCGCAGCCATGACCCCGACCTCTGAACCGCCACATGTAACCGCAGCCATGATCCCGACCTCTGAACCGCCACATGTAACCGCAGCCGTGACCCCGACCTCTGAACCGCCACATGTAACCGCAGCCATGACCCCGACCTCTGAACCGCCAAATGTAACCGCAGCCATGACCCCGACCTCTGAACCGCCACATGTAACCGCAGCCATGACCCCGACCTCTGAACCGCCACATGTAACCGCAGCCATGACCCCGACATGTAACCGCAGCCATGATCCCGACTGCTGAACCGCCACATGTAACCGCAGCCATGATCCCGACCTCTGAACCGCCACATGTAACCGCAGCCATGACCCCGACCTCTGAACCGCCACATGTAACCGCAGCCATGACCCCGACCTCTGAACCGCCACATGTAACCGCAGCCATGATCCCGACCTCTGAACCGCCACATGTAACCGCAGCCGTGACCCCGACCTCTGAACCGCCACATGTAACCGCAGCCATGACCCCGACCTCTGAACCGCCAAATGTAACCGCAGCCATGACCCCGACCTCTGAACCGCCACATGTAACCGCAGCCATGACCCCGACCTCTGAACCGCCACATGTAACCGCAGCCATGACCCCGACCTCTGAACCGCCACATGTAACCGCAGCCATGACCCCGACCTCTGAACCGCCACATGTAACCGCAGCCATGACCCCGACCTCTGAACCGCCACATGTAACCGCAGCCATGACCCCAACTACTGAACCGCCACGTCACCCCCAGCAGGGGGCACTGTGTTTAGCTTTCTCCCCCTTTATTCACATTTGCTGCCGTCACTTCATATGAAGTAAATCCTCATCATTTTTGTCAGTTATGTTTTCACAATTTCGGGGGGCTAGGCCCCTGCATGTACCTGCTCCACCACCCTGAGTTGGTCCTTCAGATCAGTAAGTTCATCTTTCAGAAAGTTCAGCTCCTCGGTCTTGTCTGTAATGAGAAGAACAAGCAGCATCAGTCACTGGGCACAGGAGGAGCGCCATGTAGTGTCTCACGAAGTCTCCGCACATTGGAGTCCGCTGCAGAGAAGTGACCAGAAGACCCAGTTCTCCGTTCTCACCTTTCTGGATCTGCTGAGCGGCCGCGGTTTCCTGCCTCACCGTCTGTTTCTGCTCGTTCAGCTGAGTCCGCTCAATCTGCAGGCTGCTTATATCCGCCGCCAGTCTCTCCAGAGCGCCGCTCGCCATCTTCTTACGCTCCTCAGTGTCTAACAACGCGCTGACCGAGGAAAAGAAAAGGACCAACTCACATAATGGAAGTAATTCAGTGCCCAGCTGCAGCCTTCTACCGGACTCCTCCCGACGGCCGCCCCGCTGACTGCACCCGACGGCCGCCCCGCTGACTGCACCCGACGGCCGCCCCGCTGACTGCACCCGACGCCCGCCCCGCTGACTGCACCCGACGCCCGCCCCGCTGACTGCACCCTACGCCCGCCCCGCTGACTGCACCCGACGCCCGCCCCGCTGACTGCACCCGACGACGGGCCCGCTGACTGCACCCGACGACGGGCCCGCTGACTGCACCCGACGGCCGCCCCGCTGACTCCTCCCGACGCCCGCCCCGCTGACTCCTCCCGACGCCCGGCCCGCTGACTCCTCCCGACGCCCGGCCCGCTGACTCCTCCCGACGCCCGCCCTGCTGACTCCTCCCGACGCCCGCCCTGCTGACTCCTCCCGACGCCCGCCCTGCTGACTCCTCCCGACGCCCGCCCTGCTGACTCCTCCCGACGCCCGCCCTGCTGACTCCTCCCGACGCCCGCCCTGCTGACTGCACCCGATATCTGAATCGACAGCCCTGATGAATGTCACTGCCCCCCAGTGGTGAGGAGAGTGTATGACAATTACTTTTTGTTCTGGGTGAGTTTCCGCTCCAGCTCCTGGTTGTTTTCCTCCAGGTTTTCCTTCTCGTTGCTCAGGGCGTCCACCTTCTCCTGCAGGGCGTTCATCTGCGTCATGAGGAGCTCAATCTCTCGGTGATCTTTCTCCAGGAGCTGCCGTTGTCTCTCCACCTCTCCCCGGACCCGCTGCGACGTCCTCTGCAGGTTCTCCAGCTCCAGCTTTCCCTGAAGACGCAGCCACATTTAACTCTATGTGCGCCCAACACAGATCAAAACAGTGAAATCCTCAGTCCGGGGGCCGCAGTGACGCAGCACATCTCACCTGCAGCAGCAGCGACTGCGTCTTCTCCAGGTCATTCATCTTCTGATCGTGCTGCAGTTTCAGGCCCTCAAGTTCGTTATTCTCCAGTTGCTGCATTTCCAGAACGTGTTTCAGCTCTGACAAAAAGAAAAATGTCAAGCTGTGAAAGGAGGAAAATATCAGTGTTACCCCCCCCCCCGGAGGTCAGTGTTACCCCCCCCCCCGGAGGTCAGTGTTACCCCCCCCCCCCGGAGGTCAGTGTTAACCCCCCCCCCCGGAGGTCAGTGTTAACCCCCCCCCCCGGAGGTCAGTGTTAACCCCCCCCCCGGAGGTCAGTGTTAACCCCCCCCCCCGGAGGTCAGTGTTACCCCCCCCCCCGGAGGTCAGTGTTACCCCCCCCCCCCGGAGGTCAGTGTTACCCCCCCCCCGGAGGTCAGTGTTACCCCCCCCCCCCGGAGGTCAGTGTTACCCCCCCCCCCCGGAGGTCAGTGTTACCCCCGCCCCCCCCGGAGGTCAGTGTTACCCCCGCCCCCCCGGAGGTCAGTGTCCTGGGATGAGAGCGGTCCGGGTGACGTTCTTATAATATACAGGCTGCTGTGCACGGATCCTGGGCGAGGCTGACATCTCACCAGACTTCTGTTTGTGGATCTGTGAGACGCTTTTCTGCAGGTTTTCTTCTTCCTCCAGGATTTCCTGTGTCAGGGTTGAAAGCTGCGACCTCTTCTCATTCAGCTGCGCGCTCAGTTCTCCTTTCTGAACACTTAAATCTTCCAAGAGCGACTTCACCTCCTGCAAATGAGAAAAAGAAGCTGAAAAATCCGGCAGAAAGGATGAGAAAGACAAGTCCGCACACACGTCATTACAAGGCGCGGCGAACAAAGCTGCTTCTCCTGCGTTTAGGGGCATTTCTGGATTGAAGGGAGCGGTGGCAGATGCTTAGGACTGCTCCACGTGCGACCCCTTCCCCCGCGGCCCCGCTGTTTTATACTGGCGTGACGTAACATCATTGCTGGTCACCGCGATCCCACGCCGTCCGTTGTGACAATGTCGGCTGTTGGTGATTGGCTACGCAGAGGTGTAAACAGAGGATCGGCACCAGTTTATTCAGCCGCCCCCGTCTTATTTGACCCCCTCCATCTACGTCTGAGCTGCAGTTACTTTTATTTCTTGTCGCTTCTCCGCCACGTCCAGCTCGCCGTCCCGCAGGACGTCCTTCAGGTCGACCTTCTTCTGGTCGATGTGACTTTGAAGCAGATGAAGCTCTCGTGTCTTCTGACCCAGGTGTCGGTCCATCGCGGCCAGCGCCTCCTGCTGCGCGGATATCTACGGTGAGAGGCAGGGATTATAGTCACGCTCCTCACTCCGTGTATAGAGCCGGGGGTCTCACCTGGCAGTGCGCTCCTTCCAGCGCGCTCCCCTTCTCCACCAGGAGGGTCTCTGCGTCCCTCAGCGTCCGGCAATGTTCCTCTTCCTTCCCCTCGGCCACTCGGATTTCTTCCTGCAGTTTTTGAAGACTGAAAAGCCCAACGTTAAGCAGTTTACGTCTTTGTTCCGGCCGGAGTCGCACGAGACGGTGACCGGGTGCGGCAGCGCTCACCTCTCTGACGTGGCCTCCATCTTGTGGTTCAGGGACCGGTACTCGGCGTCTTTGGCGGCCATGACGCTGTTTATCCCCTGCAGGATATTCTCCTGAGATGCTCTGTGCTGCTCCAGGTCTCGGGCGTTCACTTGCAGGATCCTGTGAATTGTTCCCAGATAAGAGGACGCCGTATATATGTCATTAGCTCAGCCGTGGCCGAGACACCCGAGCAAAATCCACAACGTACCGGAGATGCTGATCCGCGTTCACCAGGTTCACCGCCGTCTCCTGCGCCCGCCTCTCCAGCTCCTCCGCATCACTCTCCGCCTGAGACAGATGCTTCTTCGCTGCATTGTATTTATCTATTAAATCCATCGTCTGGAGAGGAAGAAAAAACCCTCAGATAACACATAGCGGCAGGCAGTCCTATGTAAATAAAACACCATCACCATTTTCTACATTTCTGATTGCGGTCAGCGGATGAAAAGGTTCATCAGCGTTTACATTCATTGATAAGCCGCCCTGATCAGGGCTGCGCATAGCTGAGGGTTTGTTACAATGTATCAGTGCAGGTAAGAGCTTTCAGCCTGGAGTCCGAGATGGGAGAAAGATTACAACTGCTGCTGTGGTATTATAACAAACTGACAGCAAGCAGAGATATGGAAAATGGTGATTAACTGAAACAAAGGTGCATCTTTGGCTGTCCGTCTGGCAGAAAGTGAAGTCCTCGCCTGCTATGAGCAGACATTGTTTACGGCACTTTCCGTCAGCCCGCGGGTGGGCGGGGCCTCTTTTCTTGCTCACTTTTCAAACGTGTGTGAAAAGTTGCAAATTATAGCGCAAATATAGTCTACGCCATAAAAGTGGTGAAAAGCCTTTGATAAATTCCCCCCACAGTCTATTAGAAAGTTGCAGAACTTTCCCCTCTGTCATTTACATAGGACTGTACTAGACAGGTGGACTTGGAGCACATGAAGGTCACGGTCCCCGCACCTTGTCCCGGGCGTCCTTCAGTTGGCTCTCGGCCTCCGCTAGCAGTCGGTCGGCCTCTCGAAGCTCCGCTCTTCGTTTCAGGAGGGTTTCCTCTATGCAGTCAGTCTCGTCTTCCACGTTGTCCTGATGCTGCAGGGACCGCTCCAGTCCCAGCTCTGTGATAAGACTCTCCAGATGGCCATCCACACAGTTCCTGGAATAGGACATCACAGGTTAAGCAGCCCATGCCCAGGACGTCGCTGGGTTCGGACGGCGTCACCATGTTACTTACTTGCGCTTGCGTTTTTTGGTGGCGTCGCGCAGCTCCTGAACCTCCCCCTGCAGAGCTTCTCTCTGATTCTCCAGGACTATTATCTCCTCCTTCAGTGTCCTCTTCAGCCTCTTCTCCTTCTGCCGCTGAGACTTCAGGTGATCCATCATGTCCTCAAGGCGATTGAGTTCATTTTCCTGCAAATTTGAGGATAAATAAGAGACAGAAAAGAAAAACAGATGAGTGAAGTGTCCCGCAGAAGACGGAAGAACCTGCAGTGACGCCGGGACCGGAGGGTGCGGGGACCAGCGCATATTCTGCAGGAGAACTGGATGACATTGGTTTCCTCCTCGGCACCATTGACTTCCACCTCGTACTATGCCGAAACAGTAATCTATGGGATCTATAGGATCGTTGCCATTAGTGGTCAGGATGGCGGGAGCAGCGTCAGCCATGGATAATATCAGCAGCATAATATATAGCAGGTCAGTAGTGGTCCTGTATGTCCTATACATTTTATATAGAAATCTCACCGCCTGCCCCCATAACCCAACCCCCCCATCATCATCATCATCATCATCAAGCTCCGCTGCAGGGTGTGAATAGATAAATGATCTCTACAGGAGACCAGGGAGATTAGAAGAGAACCCTCATTATACATAAAGACAGACCAGGCAGCGCCGGCTCCAGACATGACGTCACCGGATGATGAAACACGACGATGACGTCATGTCCAGCACGTACCAGATCATGGTGCGCAGGCACGTTGCAGTGGAGCACGCCCGCTGGGATGACCGGAATGGTGAACTGCGGTGGAGGAGGTCCGTACACCACCTGCGTGCCCAGAGGTGGGGGTCCATAGATCACAGTCCCCGGTGCCATTGGTCTGATACCAGAGGTTGGCGGCGGCCCGTAGATGACAGTACCTTGTGGGACCGGAGTACCGTCTGGGAATACCGTATAAATAACAGAGCCGGGAGGAGGAGCAAAGTGACAGGTGGGCGGGGCGTCGCTGCAAGCGTCACTGTCACCCTCATCATCTGCAACGAAAAGCATCGTCTGAATGAGTCCATGTGAGACGGCGCGGTGACAAAGATCACAACATGAATACTGAACTTCCTGCTCCCAATATACAGCAGAGCTCACCCCGACTACCGTCACAGCGGGCGCCAACAGGGCGAACCGGTGAATACACCCAATGGCCGGCAGCCATGGGAGCGGGTGCGTCCTTCTTCCCATGCCGATGCGGACAGCGCCTCCGTCTGGCCGGGGATGAGGTCGTCGGGTAATGTAAACTGACGCCGGAGTCTTTTGTGCTCAGGGAATCGCGACCGGAGTTCTGCCAAAGAGAGAAAAAAGGAAATCGTGAATAATCTGCAAAGAGGTCGGGGAGGGGAGGCCTCCGGGCTGTGGGTATATAGTGCGGCCGTCCCTCAGTACATCATATATAGCGCCTTTATATACCGGCAGCACATCGTGCAGCGCGTCACAACCAGAGGAGGCAACAACTAAACAATCCGCTGCCGGTCAGACCCCCGCCTGTCCCTGCCTGTCCCTAATACACATGACCACGTGGGAGCCGCGAGACCCAAAAACTCAGCACAAGTCATTTTACTGTTGGTATTTGCGGGTCATGAGGACACACGGCTGACGGTTATTACAGACAAGTGGACCGAAAAAACAGACAACGGATCCGTGGTATTGTGGACCGCAAAATCACCAGGATTGTCACACTGTTATGACCCGGGTAACGCCCTGTATAATCTTGTATGACCCCGGTAACACCCCGTATACTCTTGTATGACCCGGGTAACACCCCGTATAATCTTGTATGACCCGGGTAACACCCTGTATAATCTTGTATGACCCGGGTAACACCCTGTATAATCTTGTATGACCCGGGTAACACCCTGTATAATCTTGTATGACCCGGGTAACACCCTGTATAATCTTGTATGACCCGGGTAACACCCTGTATAATCTTGTATGACCCGGGTAACACCCTGTATAATCTTGTATGACCCGGGTAACACCCTGTATAATCTTGTATGACCCGGGTAACACCCTGTATAATCTTGTATGACCCGGGTAACGCCCTGTATAATCTTGTATGACCCCGGTAACGCCCTGTATAATCTTGTATGACCCCGGTAACGCCCCGTATAATCTTGTATGACCCGGGTAACACCCTGTATAATCTTGTATGACCCGGGTAACACCCTGTATAATCTTGTATGACCCCGGTAACACCCCGTATAATCTTGTATGACCCGGGTAACGCCCTGTATAATCTTGTATGACCCGGGTAACGCCCTGTATAATCTTGTATGACCCGGGTAACGCCCTGTATAATCTTGTATGACCCGGGTAACGCCCTGTATAATCTTGTATGACCCGGGTAACGCCCTGTATAATCTTGTATGACCCGGGTAACGCCCTGTATAATCTTGTATGACCCGGTTAACACCCCGTATAATCTTGTATGACCCGGGTAACACCCTGTATAATCTTGTATGACCCGGGTAACACCCTGTATAATCTTGTATGACCCGGGTAACGCCCTGTATAATCTTGTATGACCCGGGTAACGCCCTGTATAATCTTGTATGACCCGGGTAACGCCCTGTATAATCTTGTATGGCCCGGGTAACGCCCTGTATAATCTTGTATGACCCGGGTAACACCCTGTATAATCTTGTATGACCCGGGTAACGCCCCGTATAATCTTGTATGACCCCGGTAACGCCCCGTATAATCTTGTATGACCCGGGTCACGCCCCGTATAATCTTGTATGACCCGGGTCACGCCCCGTATAATCTTGTATGACCCGGGTCACGCCCCGTATAATCTTGTATGACCCGGGTCACGCCCCGTATAATCTTGTATGACCCGGGTCACGCCCCGTATAATCTTGTATGACCCGGGTCACGCCCCGTATAATCTTGTATGACCCGGGTAACGCCCCGTATAATCTTGTATGACCCGGGTAACGCCCCGTATAATCTTGTATGACCCGGGTCACGCCCCGTATAATCTTGTATGACCCGGGTCACGCCCCGTATAATCTTGTATGACCCGGGTCACGCCCTGTATAATCTTGTATGACCCGGGTAACGCCCCGTATAATCTTGTATGACCCGGGTAACGCCCCGTATAATCTTGTATGACCCGGGTCACGCCCTGTATAATCTTGTATGACCCGGGTAACACCCCGTATAATCTTGTATGACCCGGGTAACACCCCGTATACTCTTGTATGACCCGGGTAACACCCTGTATAATCTTGTATGACCCGGGTAACACCCTGTATAATCTTGTATGACCCGGGTAACACCCTGTATACTCTTGTATGACCCGGGTAACACCCTGTATAATCTTGTATGACCCAGGTAACACCCTGTATACTCTTGTATGACCCGGGTAACACCCTGTATAATCTTGTATGACCCGGGTAACACCCTGTATACTCTTGTATGACCCGGGTAACACCCTGTATAATCTTGTATGACCCAGGTAACACCCTGTATACTCTTGTATGACCCGGGTAACACCCTGTATAATCTTGTATGGGCCACTCACATTGCAGGAGGACGGCAGATAGTACCAGTAACCCTTTCTCCGGAAGGGGTCGGCCATGCTGGTGATGTGATCGCTCTGACAGCCGAGCGCACGTCTGAGGGACTGAATTTCGTCCAGTAGATTCTCAATCTCTCCGGCGTTGTCTAGAAGACATAGTAATGATGATGATGATGAACTTTACACAGTCACAGTAACACTTATAATGATGGTCGGGGGGTCAGCGGACGTGAATCATACAGGGCCGGAGGTAAAGACACAGAGAGCGGAGCCATCAATACACAGGTCTATAAACAGCACTAAACCATAAAAGCTGCAATGTGGAGGCCTATCGAGTCAGACGCTGCAGTCACTGCTGGACCGGCCGTCACAGGTTCCATTCTACTCCCCATGCGGAGGTCTTACCAGCTCTGGCGTGCTCCAGCAGATGTCTGAGACGTTCCATCTCCAGCCGTTGTTTCCGCAGAGCGTGATTCAGCTTGTCGATCTCCTGCTGCTGTGAGTTGGATACGGTGAGTCCAGTCTCTGAATTCTGCAGCTCATCCTGCAACTGTAACGAAAGAAGAAGCTGCGCTCAGCCAGCAGATATACACACGTGAACCAGCCACACCCTTCTACCCCCGGGCAAGAAGACGTCCCCACAGTCATAGGTGCGGAAGAGATATATAGTCCTGTATGGATAAGTCAGCGCGCGGAGGGATGGTCTGCCCGCTGAGGGATGGTCTGCCCGCGGAGGGATAGTGTGTGTGTGTGTGTAGTTGACCATCCTCTTGTACAGGACCCCATGTGGTGTGGCCCTATGTGTGTGGCCCACTAACAGAACGCACCTGTTTCTCCTTGTCGTGAAGCAGTTCCTGAAGAAGTTCTATCTCAGCCTCGGCTTTAGCAAGATCTCGAGCCGCCCGGGCAGCCTGGGAGTAGTAGTCCTCCGCTTCCTGCATCTCCTGAGCAAAACAGAACAGAAAGCTTCCAAGTAAAAGAAAACTCTCCTTGTGGCCCCTAACTGATCACATTGAGAAGCTCTCCGTGTGGACCCGGCTGATCATGCTGAGCTCTCCCTGTGGCCCCTGACTGATCTTATTGAGGAGTTCTCTCTTTGGCCCCGGCTGATCACATTGAGGAGCTCTCCCTGTGGCCCCGGCTGATCACATTGAGGAGCTCTCCCTGTGGCCCTGGCTGATCACGCTGAGCTCTCCCTGTGGCCCCGGCTGATCACGCTGAGCTCTCCCTGTGGCCCCGGCTGATCACGCTGAGCTCTCCCTGTGGCCCCGGCTGATCACGCTGAGCTCTCCCTGTGGCCCCGGCTATCACGCTGAGCTCTCCCTGTGGCCCCGGCTGATCACATTGCTGACACTCGGGATGACTCCACATTAATACATATTTTTTGCACTTGGTTCGTTCTTACATATGGTCCTCGGGGTCTCCCCACATATTGGATGCAGTGACGCTCTTACCTCGGCCCGCTCGCGGTTGATCTGGCGCACTGTACCATGAAGGGATCTCAGCTGATCTTTGGCGCTGGTCAGTTCTGTAGTTGCCATATTGTCGGACATGGCTATGGCCCTCTTCAGCTCCTTCAGTTGGCGGTCCAGGCCAGACAGCTCTTTCTGTGCCTGTGAATCCTCGGTTTTCTTCTGGAATAGAAGCGGCGGCGTCAGTGCAGGAACGGGAGATATGTACGGGGGTGGTGCGCGCGGGGTTCATGCTTTACCTCCGTCTCCAGATCCTGCAGCTCTGCTAGTAGCCTCTCCCGCTCTTCCTCAGCCTCCACCAGCTGCTGGTCAGCCAGGCCTTGTATCTCCTCCATGGTCTTCATCTTCTCGTTCAGCTGACGGACCTGCTTCTCCAGCTGTCGCACTTTGGCCTCGTTCTGTCTCTTTTCCAGCTGAATCTACAGGAAAGAGAACTCTCCGTTATTTCTCTATTCATGACGAGCCGGCGCAGTCTCCCGTACACAGAGCTCCATTGTGTAATGGAATATTCTCAAACGTTCTAATAGACCATTTTCAAAATCTCGGATTGCGGTCAGTGAATGGAAAAACTAGTCTACATCCAGAGGCTGGATACACGTACAAGCCTAATACTCACAGCTGAGGTTTTGTTACAATTGTATCCAGTAAAGACAATCCTCTGCGAGCTGAATAGCCTGAAAAGCAAGAGAGGGAAAGGTGTGTGCAGGTGCTATGTACTGCCCATACTGATTCATTGTAACAAGCCGTCAGCTGTGTAAGGACAGGGTCAGATGGCCAGGATGTAAACAAGAATGTCACGGACTGCAAGCAGAGATCTTGAAAATGGTGGGGAATAAACACGCAGCGTATTAGAAAGCTGCGAGGCGTTTCATTAGTTATGATATGGGGTTGTAGACCAGTAATGAGGACGTGTTTGCTGACCCTGGCGTCGGCCGCCTTGTTGCACGCCCTCTTATAATCCTCCGGAGCCTCCCGGGCCCGGTCCTGCAGGGCAGCCACCTCCTCCTGTAGTCTCCTCTGCCTCTCCTGGGCTTCTCGCTTCTCCTCTTCTGACTTTTCTAGGATCTGATGAATCTGTTTCTGCAGCTCCGCAAGATTCTGCCCCAGAACATCAGAGGGACCCGAACACCTAAAGAGAAGCAAACAGAACCCCATAAATAACGGGGAACCCGCCGGACGTCACGTGTCAGAATCACATCCAGGGGTTGGGATTGATATATTCAGATCTGGCGACCCATGGATCAGATTTACACAGCGGACAGTCACAATGTGAACTGACTGACCCTATAAGAAATGATAAGACTGACGGGATTCTAGGGAGATTCCTTTACTCCAGCAACCAACGCTTCAGAAATTCTGATAGTCCGGCATGTGTATCCTGAACCATCTGATGGTCTGAAAACATAAGGGTCCAAACACTGAGCAAAGAGAAGTCAGAGGAGAAGCCCGAGCCCCAGTGAGTGTGCGTCTGACTGTATAGGGTCACTATGGAATATAGACGTCCTGATGACATCACTGCACCTACAGCCGCACCACAAGTCTCGTGGATGGAGTTTTCAGAAAGTGGTGGAATAATCTCTCCAGAAATCAGAGCACGCTCGCTCGTGTGCGATTCTCACAGCGGATATTGCAATGCAATACGGGAGATCGACTGCAAATATGAGACGATCCGCCAGGTCTGAACCGCAGCCCTCATGAGGTGGTCTCTTCTGGGAACACTCACTATATAAACAGCTAATATTCCGGGATTACAGGTATTGGTGAACAGTGTCTCTCTCAACAATAGCTGCATAACAGCACAGGCGTCCATGGTCATCACGCTCACCGGACATCCCCCACTCCTGTCTGCAGTTTCCTCTTCAGCTCTGACACGCGGCTGGTGATCTGCTCTGGACGCACCAGGTTGTCTGCAGCATCATTGAGCTGGGCCTGGAGATTCTCCATCTGCGTCTTCAAGGAATCATTGTCTTTCTGAGGAGGAAAAACATGAAAATGTACAATGTGCAGTGCAGGCCATGCGCTCATTCAGTGTAATGTACAATGTGCAGTGCAGGCCGTGCGCTCATTCAGTGTAATGTACAATGTGCAGTGCAGGCCGTGCGCTCATTCAGTGTAATGTACAATGTGCAGTGCAGGCCGTGCGCTCATTCAGTGTAATGTACAATGTGCAGTGCAGGCCGTGCGCTCATTCAGTGTAATGTACAATGTGCAGTGCAGGCCGTGCGCTCATTCAGTGTAATGTACAATGTGCAGTGCAGGCCGTGCGCTCATTCAGTGTAATGTACAATGTGCAGTGCAGGCCGTGCGCTCATTCAGTGTAATGTACAATGTGCAGTGCAGGCCGTGCGCTCATTCAGTGTAATGTACAATGTGCAGTGCAGGCCGTGCGCTCATTCAGTGTAATGTACAATGTGCAGGCCGTGCGCTCATTCAGTGTAATGTACAATGTGCAGTGCAGGCCATGCGCTCATTCAGTGTAATGTACAATGTGCAGTGCAGGCCGTGCGCTCATTCAGTGTAATGTACAATGTGCAGTGCAGGCCGTGCGCTCATTCAGTGTAATGTACAATGTGCAGGCCGTGCGCTCATTCAGTGTAATGTACAATGTGCAGGCCGTGCGCTCATTCACAGCAAGACTTCTCCAGCCCCTCTGATCAGCACAACGTCTCATCTCAATGACCTCCCAGAAATCTAGAAGAGACAGATTCACAACCATGTCTACTGAGGGGAAAGCAGCGCTCCACACTAAAACTGCTACCCTGCTGGACGACAGCCACTAATGACCGGCACTACAAGCAATACAGGGGTGTCACCCAGAAGACCAAGAGAACTAAGAAACTGAAGACATGAGAGGACAACTCCCGGGCCAGGATTTCCAAAATGTTTCTGCTGGAAGAGTCACTGTGTGTATATATATGATCCTGTACTAATCCTGAGTTACATCCTGTATTATACTCCAGAGCTGCACTCACTATTCTGCTGGAAGAGTCACTGTGTGTATATATATGATCCTGTACTAATCCTGAGTTACATCCTGTATTATACTCCAGAGCTGCACTCACTATTCTGCTGGAAGAGTCACTGTGTGTATATATATGATCCTGTACTAATCCTGAGTTACATCCTGTATTATACTCCAGAGCTGCACTCACTATTCTGCTGGTGGAGTCACTGTGTACATACATTACATTACTTATCCTGTACTGATCCTGAGTTATATCCTGTATTATACTCCAGAGCTGCACTCACTATTCTGCTGGTGGAGTCACTGTGTACGTACATTACATTACTTATCCTGTACTGATCCTGAGTTACATCCTGTATTATACTCCAGAGCTGCACTCACTACTCTGCTGGTGGAGTCACTGTGTACATACATTACATTACTTATCCTGTACTGATCCTGAGTTATATCCTGTATTATACTCCAGAGCTGCACTCACTATTCTGCTGGTGGAGTCACTGTGTACATACATTACTTATCCTGTGCTGATCCTGAGTTACATCCTGTATTATACTCCAGAGCTGCACTCACTATTCTGCTGGTGGAGTCACTGTGTACATATATTACATTACTTATCCTGTACTGATCCTGAGTTACATCCTGTATTATACTCCAGAGCTGCACTCCCTATTCTGCTGGTGGAGTCACTGTGTACATACATTACATTACTTATCCTGTACTGATCCTGAGTTATATCCTGTATTATACTCCAGAGCTGCACTCACTACTCTGCTGGTGGAGTCACTGTGTACATACATTACATTACTTATCCTGTACTGATCCTGAGTTATATCCTGTATTATACTCCAGAGCTGCACTCACTATTCTGCTGGTGGAGTCACTGTGTACATACATTACTTATCCTGTACTGATCCTGAGTTATATCCTGTATTATACTCCAGAGCAGCACTCACTACTCTGCTGGTGGAGTCACTGTGTACATACATTACATTACTTATCCTGTACTGATCCTGAGTTATATCCTGTATTATACTCCAGAGCTGCACTCACTACTCTGCTGGTGGAGTCACTGTGTACATACATTACATTACTTATCCTGTACTGATCCTGAGTTATATCCTGTATTATACTCCAGAGCTGCACTCACTATTCTGCTGGTGGAGTCACTGTGTACATACATTACTTATCCTGTACTGATCCTGAGTTATATCCTGTATTATACTCCAGAGCTGCACTCCCTATTCTGCTGGTGGAGTCACTGTGTACATACATTACATTACTTATCCTGTACTGATCCTGAGTTATATCCTGTATTATACTCCAGAGCTGCACTCACTACTCTGCTGGTGGAGTCACTGTGTACATACATTACATTACTTATCCTGTACTGATCCTGAGTTATATCCTGTATTATACTCCAGAGCTGCACTCACTATTCTGCTGGTGGAGTCACTGTGTACATACATTACTTATCCTGTACTGATCCTGAGTTATATCCTGTATTATACTCCAGAGCAGCACTCACTATTCTGCTGGTGGAGTCACTGTGTACATACATTACATTACTTCTCCTGTACTGATCCTGAGTTACATCCTGTATTATACTCCAGAGCTGCACTCACTATTCTGCTGGTGGAGTCACTGTGTACATACATTACATTACTTATCCTGTACTGATCCTGAGTTACATCCTGTATTATACTCCAGAGCTGCACTCACTATTTTGCTGGTGGAGTCACTGTGTACATACATTACTTATCCTGTACTGATCCTGAGTTATATCCTGTATTATACTCCAGAGCAGCACTCACTATTCTGCTGGTGGAGTCACTGTGTACATACATTACTTATCCTGTACTGATCCCGAGTTACATCCTGTATTATACTCCAGAGCTGCACTCACTATTCTGCTGGTGGAGTCATTGTGTACATACATTACTTATCCTGTACTGATCCTGAGATATATCCTGTATTATACTCCAGAGCTGCACTCACTATTCTGCTGGTGGAGTCACTGTGTACATACATTACATTACTTATCCTATACTGATCCTGAGTTACATCCTGTATTATACTCCAGAGCTGCACTCACTATTCTGCTGGTGGAGTCACTGTGTACATACATTACATTACTTATCCTATACTGATCCTGAGTTACATCCTGTATTATACTCCAGAGCTGCACTCACTATTCTGCTGGTGGAGTCACTGTGTACATACATTACATTACTTATCCTGTACTGATCCTGAGTTATATCCTGTATTATACTCCAGAGCTGCACTCACTATTCTGCTGGTGGAGTCACTGTGTACATACATTACATTACTTATCCGGTACTGATCCTGAGTTACATCCTGTATTATACTCCAGAGCTGCACTCACTATTCTGCTGGTGGAGTCACTGTGTACATACATTACATTACTTATCCTGTACTGATCCTGAGTTAGATCCTGTATTATACTCCAGAGCTGCACTCACTATTCTGCTGGTGGGGTCACTGTGTACATACATTACATTACTTATCCTGTACTGATCCTGAGTTACATCCTGTATTATACTCCAGAGCTGCACTCACTATTCTGCTGGTGGAGTCATTGTGTACATACATTACTTATCCTGTACTGATCCTGAGATATATCCTGTATTATACTCCAGAGCTGCACTCACTATTCTGCTGGTGGAGTCACTGTGTACATACATTACTTATCCTGTACTGATCCTGAGTTATATCCTGTATTATACTCCAGAGCTGCACTCACTATTCTGCTGGTGGAGTCACCGTGTACATACATTACATTACTTCTCCTGTACTGATCCTGAGTTACATCCTGTATTATACTCCAGAGCTGCACTCACTATTCTGCTGGTGGAGTCACTGTGCACATACATTACATTACTTATCCTACACTGATCCTGAGTTATAGCCTGTATTATACTCCAGAGCTGCACTCACTATTCTGATGGTGGAGTCACTGTGTACATACATTACATTACTTATCCTGTACTGATCCTGAGTTACATCCTGTATTATACTCCAGAGCTGCACTCACTATTCTGCTGGTGGAGTCACTGTGTACATACATGACATTACTGATCCTGTACTAATCCTGAGTTACATCCTGTATTATACTCCAGAGCTGCACTCACTATTCTTCTGGTGGAGTCACTGTGTGTATATATATGATCCTGTACTAATCCTGAGTTACATCCTGTATTATACTCCAGAGCTGCACTCACTATTCTGCTGGTGGAGTCACTGTGTACATACATGACATTACTTATCCTGTACTGATCCTGAGTTATATCCTGTATTATACTCCAGAGCTGCACTCACTATTCTGCTGGTGGACTCACTGTGTACATACATTACATTACTTATCCTGTACTGATCCTGAGTTACATCCTGTATTATACTCCAGAGCTGCACTCACTATTCTGCTGGAGAAGTCACTGTGTACATACATTACTTATCCTGTACTGATCCTGAGTTATATCCTGTATTATACTCCAGAGCTGCACTCACTATTCTGCTGGTGGAGTCACTGTGTACATACATTACATTACTTATCCTGTACTGATCCTGAGTTACATCCTGTATTATACTCCAGAGCTGCACTCACTATTCTGCTGGTGGAGTCACTGTGTACATACATTACATTACTTATCCTGTACTGATCCTGAGTTACATCCTGTATTATACTCCAGAGCTGCACTCACTACTCTGCTGGTGGAGTCACTGTGTACATACATTACATTACTTATCCTGTACTGATCCTGAGTTACATCCTGTATTATACTCCAGAGCTGCACTCACTATTCTGCTGGTGGAGTCACTGTGTACATACATTACATTACTTATCCTGTACTGATCCTGAGTTACATCCTGTATTATACTCCAGAGCTGCACTCACTACTCTGCTGGTGAACTCACTGTGTACATACATTACATGACTTATCCTGTATTGATCCTGAGTTACATCCTGTATTATACTCCAGAGCTGCACTCACTATTCTGCTGGAGCAGTCACTGTGTACATACATTACGTATCCTGTACTGATCCTGAGTTATATCCTGTATTATACTCCAGAGCTGCACTCACTATTCTGCTACACCGTTTTCATACATTCCGCTATCTCCGGAGCTGCATGCTGGCACAGACTGCTCAGAGCAGTGATGCAGGAGGACATGTACCTGCAGCTGGTGCACTTGGAGTAGACGCTTCTTGTTGTCCTGGTCCTGCTCCTGTAAGACGTGAGCTTTAGTCAGGGCGTTCTCCAGGGCTCGGCAGTCTCTCTGCAGCTCGGCTTTCCATGCAGAGGTCTCGGCCTGTAATAACATTGCACACAGTTGTAGTGGTTCCTCAGTGATCGCTGCTGGTCACCCGCACTGTGCCGGCTGCTCACGTGCTGCTGCTTGGTGCGCTGCTCCTGCTCCTGCTTTAGCTGGGTGATCTCGGCTTCTCTCGCTCTGACCTGCTCCTCCAGCTCAGCTTCATACGCGCTGAGGTCCCCCTGCGCCCGGCGTAGCGACTCGTTCACCTCCTGCTGTTCCTGCAGACTGCGCTCCAATTCTTCCATCTCCTGCAATCACAAGAGGTGCGACACATCAGCGCGGTCACGACTAATAATAATGCTATATACAGGGCTCCACGGCCACGCCAGGTCACGACGTCCTCGCGGTAACATCGCAGCAAGAATCCCGCGGCTATGAAAGAGAAAGAACGCCAACAGCGGCAATGCCAACGTTCCTGCTGTCGTCACACATCATCTGGGATAATTCCCTACTTTCTAATACACTTTGCTTCAGTTCTTCATCATATTCAAGATCTCTGCTTGCTGTCAATTTAGGTAATCTTCTACAAGCGAATTACATCAACAATACACATCTCTCTCCTGGTCTGACAATGTATTGGTCCAGACAGTGAATTGTAACAAACCCTCAGCTGTGGTTAGAATTAGGTCAGAACGGGTACACAGCCCATGGATGTAAATAGTAAATGTCCATCTCTTCACTTTGGGCCTTAAAGGGCTAGTCACATCAGGACTAAATGCCCGATCACAGTATATGCATGTCATGGAGGGGGTCTCTGCTTGAGACCCCTGTCTATTAGTCAGTGTAGAGCGGCTCCCACATGTTACGTGGTTGCCCATTTAATACATCAGTTTGGGGGTGAATCAGCGGCTGCTGTGCGGAGGAGAGCACCGGGTCAGTGACCTCTACCTTCCTCATGTGGTCAGTCTCCTGTACTGCAGCCTCCAGCCGGTCTCTCTCTTCCTCCAGCTCCTCCAGCCTCTGCAGCAGAACCTCCCGCTCCGACTGCAGCTCCCGGCAATCATCGTGCGCCTGCCTGGCCTGACCCTTCACACTCTCCAGGTATTCCTGCAAGCCCGAAATAATGCCCTCCAGATCTTTCTTCAGTGCCTCATTGGCAGCGATCTGACCTTTACCGAGAAACACAAGAGCAAGAATAAGGCGACACCTGCAGCAAAGCACAGTAACCCTACAGAACAAAGGTTAGAACAGTGCTGGAGCGTTATAAGAGGAGCGGCTGATATCAGTCACATATAATGTAATGTCTCTGGAGGATATAATAGTACTGGAGTGTTATAAGAGGAGCGGCTGATATCAGTCACATATGATGTAATGTCTCTGGAGGATATAATAGTGCTGGAGTGTTATAAGAGGAGCGGCTGATATCAGTCACACATATGATGTAATGTCTCTGGAGGATATAATAGTACTGGAGTGATATAAGAGGAGCGGCTGATATCAGTCACACATATGATGTAATGTCTCTGGAGGATATAATAGTGCAGGAGTGATATAAGAGGAGTGGCTGATATCTGTCACATATGATGTAATGTCTGGAGGATATAATAGTGCTGGAGTGATATAAGAGGAGCGGCTGATATCAGTCACACATATGATGTAATGTATCTGGAGGATATAATAGTACTGGAGTGTTATAAGGGGAGCGGCTGATATCAGTCACACATATGATGTAATGTATCTGGAGGATATAATAGTGCTGGAGTGTTATAAGAGGAGCGGCTGATATCAGTCACACATATGATGTAATGTCTCTGGAGGATATAATAGCGCTGGAGTGATATAAGAGGAGCGGCTGATATCAGTCACACATATGATGTAATGTATCTGGAGGATATAATAGTACTGGAGTGATATAACAGGAGCGGCTGATATCAGTCACACATATGATGTAATGTCTCTGGAGGATATAATAGTACTAGAGTGATATAAGAGGAGCGGCTGATATCAGTCACACATATGATGTAATGTCTCTGGAGGATATAATAGTACTGGAGTGTTATAAGAGGAGCGGCTGATATCAGTCACACATATGATGTAATGTCTCTGGAGGATATAATAGTGCTGGAGTGATATAAGAGGAGCGGCTGATATCAGTCACATATGATGTAATGTCTGGAGGATATAATAGTGCTGGAGTGATATAAGAGGAGCGGCTGATATCAGTCACATATATGATGTAATGTCTCTGGAGGATATAATAGTATTGGAGTGATATAAGAGGAGCGGCTGATATCAGTCACACATATGATGTAATGTCTCTGGAGGATATAATAGTACTGGAGTGATATAAGAGGAGCGGCTGATATCAGTCACACATATGATGTAATGTCTCTGGAGGATATAATAGTACTGGAGTGATATAAGAGGAGCGGCTGATATCAGTCACACATATGATGTAATGTCTCTGGAGGATATAATAGTACTGGAGTGATATAAGAGGAGCGGCTGATATCAGTCACATATGATGTAATGTCTCTGGAGGATATAATAGTACTGGAGTGATATAAGAGGAGCGGCTGATATCAGTCACATATGATGTAATGTCTCTGGAGGATATAATAGTGCTGGAGTGTTATAAGAGGAGCGGCTGATATCAGTCACACATGATGTAATGTCTCGGGAGGATATAATAGTACTGGAGTGTTATAAGAGGAGCGGCTGATATCAGTCACACATATAATGTAATGTCTCGGGAGGATATAATAGTACTGGAGTGTTATAAGAGGAGCGGCTGATATCAGTCACACATATAATGTAATGTCTCGGGAGGATATAATAGTACTGGAGTGATATAAGAGGAGTGGCTGATATCAGTCACACATATAATGTAATGTCTCTGGGGGATATAATAGTACTGGAGTGATATAAGAGGAGCGGCTGATATCAGTCACACATATAATGTAATGTCTCTGGGGGATATAATAGTACTGGAGTGTTATAAGAGGAGCGGCTGATATCAGTCACATATATGATGTAATGTCTCTGGGGGATATAATAGTACTGGAGTGATATAAGAGGAGTGGCTGATATCAGTCACATATGATGTAATGTCTCGGGAGGATATAATAGTACTGGAGTGTTATAAGAGGAGCGGCTGATATCAGTCACACATATGATGTAATGTCTCTGGAGGATATAATAGTATTGGAGTGTTATAAGAGGAGCGGCTGATATCAGTCACACATATGATGTAATGTCTCTGGAGGATATAATAGTACTGGAGTGATATAAGAGGAGTGGCTGATATCAGTCACACATATGATGTAATGTCTCTGGAGGATATAATAGTACTGGAGTGATATAAGAGGAGCGGCTGATATCAGTCACATATGATGTAATGTCTCTGGAGGATATAATAGTACTGGAGTGATATAAGAGGAGCGGCTGATATCACTCACATATGATGTAATGTCTCTGGAGGATATAATAGTACTGGAGTGTTATAAGAGGAGCGGCTGATATCAGTCACATATGATGTAATGCCTCTGGAGGATATAATAGTGCTGGAGTGTTTTCTCCAGAGCTGTAATCAGTATTCTGCTTTTACATCATGTTCTATACTCCAGTTGCGGTGACTCGTGCAGTGCATTGTGGGGGCTCAGATTACGATTACACAGTTCGAGCTGTTCGGTCACATGACTGACTCCTGTTCAGTGTCCCAGACGCGGCTATTTACGGCTCACCCGGTTCTACCCTCAGGACTGATATGGCCGGTCACGTACCGTGCTCCGATTCCTGCGCTGCCTCTCGATGTCATGTACATACAGCCCACTGGAGGCAGGGCGGGGGTGGGGGGGCCTCCAGCTTGTATCTTCGTCTACACCAATCAGTGCAAAGCATACGGCAGGACACGCGCCTCACAGAGCTGCGCAGCCGCCATATGATCCAGCGTCTCATCCAATAAATGATCAGACAGAAGAATACAACTACTCAATCATTGCATCGGATGTACTAATACTCCCAACATTGCACACCAGTCTCTACTGATCCAGCCAAGGAATAGAGAAGTCACCAGAGATCTGTACATGATCAGGACCTAGAGGACAACCTGCAGCGTGTACACACAGCAAAAACTAATGTCATCAGCACTGGGAGATGGGACCGGAACGTTCACTAGAGAGCAGCGGTGACATCACTGAGAATGCAGCCTATCCATCACTAGAGAGCAGCGGTGACATCACTGAGAACGCAGCCTATCCATTCACTAGAGCAGCGGTGACATCACTGAGAATGCAGCCTATCCATTCACTAGAGAGCAGCGGTGACATCACTGAGAACGCAGCCTATCCATTCACTAGAGCAGCGGTGACATCACTGAGAATGCAGCCTATCCATTCACTAGAGAGCAGCGGTGACATCACTGAGAACGCAGCCTATCCATTCACTAGAGAGCAGCGGTGACATCACTGAGAATGCAGCCTATCCATTCACTAGAGAGCAGCGGAGACATCACTGACAATGCAGCCTATCCATTCACTAGAGAACAGCGGTGACATCACTGAGAATGCAGCTTATCACTGGAGATTAGCGGTGACATCACTGCGTCCTGTGAGACCGCATCACTTGGATTAGAGAACATACCGTCCGTCAGTTGCTGCTCCAGGTCTTTAATCTCCTCGGTTTCTCTGGCGATTCGAGACAACATCTCGTCCAGCCGTCCCTCCAGCTGCTTGTATTGCCGGTCCATCATTTCCAGCTGCCGCTCTTTGCTGACCTTCTGAGCCTTTACATGGGACTGCGTATGAAAGAAAGAACAATCAGTCATTGTGTATTGTGCTTAGCGCCCCCTACAAGCAAAATAAAGCAAACAATCTCTATCAAGCAAATCCGCCCTCCCCCTCCGGTGACTGCTCACAATACATCTGTACAGGATGTGGAGAACAGCTGCGCAACCCATACAGCAAACAACAGGTTAATGATTCATGAAAGCCAGTGACGAAGAGTGGAACTACAAGTCTCAGCATCTGTCAGGATGGGACATCACAGCAGCGGGTAAGAAGTCTGTGCCCCTCCCCCTCCCCCTCTACTGTCCCCACAGTCCTGAAATAGTGCGATGCCGTGTGACTCAGAGGAAATCCGCAAACTGCAGAGAACAAGCCGAGAGTGTGAACAGAGCCGAGTCCCAGCTAACATGCAGGCTATACATAGACTCACACAGCTGAAGGGCCCCCCCGCCCTGTCTCCCGGCAGCTCTGCAGAGCATTGCGCCTCATGTTTGGGGAGGTTCACGATCTGCTCCCGGACACACAACTCTGCTGGTTTTGAAATCAAAACACAGGAAGCCCCAGCAGCAGCCAATCACAGGCCGGCATCTTCCCTGACCCTCCTCCTCCTCCCTGCAGCTGTGAGAGTTAGTAACGGTGTCCCCGGGGTCACAACCCAATATCACATGCAGGAGAAGATGATCCCTGCGGGGGAGAGGAGGAGGATGCCAGATCTCTCACTATATCACTGGACTCCTCCCCAGGTCATCAGGCTTCTGTTTATGGCAGTCTGTATTATGGGGACATATCATCCATTGAGGCTTCTGTTTATGGCAGTCTGTATTATGTGGACACATCATCCATTGAGGCTTCCGTTTATGGCAGTCTGTATTATGTGGACGCATCATCCATTGAGGCTTCTGTTTATGGCAGTCTGCATTATGTGGACACATCATCCATGGAGGCTTCCGTTTATGGCAGTCTGCATTATGTGGACACATCATCCATTGAGGCTTCTGTTAATGGCAGTCTGCATTATGTGGACACATCATCCATGGAGGCTTCCGTTTATGGCAGTCTGCATTATGTGGACACATCATCCATGGAGGCTTCCGTTTATGGCAGTCTGTATTATGTGGACACATCATCCACTGAGGCTTCTGTTTATGGCAGTCTGCATTATGTGGAAACATCATCCATTGAGGCTTCTGTTAATGGCAGTCTGTATTATGTGGACACATCATCCATTGAGGCTTCTGTTTATGGCAGTCTGCATTATGTGGACACATCATCCATTGAGGCTTCTGTTTATGGCAGTCTGTATTATGTGGACACATCATCCATTGAGGCTTCCGTTTATGGCAGTCTGTATTATGTGGACACATCATCCATTGAGGCTTCCGTTTATGGCAGTCTGTATTATGTGGACGCATCATCCATTGAGGCTTCTGTTTATGGCAGTCTGTATTATGTGGACACATATCCATTGAGGCTTCTGTTAATGGCAGTCTGTATTATGTGGACATATCATCCATTGAGGCTTCCGTTTATGGCAGTCTGTATTATGTGGACACATCATCCATTGAGGCTTCCGTTTATGGCAGTCTGTATTATGTGGACACATCATCCACTGAGGCTTCTGTTTATGGCAGTCTGTATTATGTGGACACATCATCCATTGAGGCTTCCGTTTATGGCAGTCTGCATTATGTGGACACATCATCCATTGGGGCTACTGTTTATGGCAGTCTGTATTATGTGGACACATCATCCATTGAGGCTTCTGTTTATGGCAGTCTGTATTATGTGGACACATCATCCATTGAGGCTTCTGTTTATGGCAGTCTGCATTATATGGACACATCATCCATTGAGGCTTCTGTTTATGGCAGTCTGCATTATATGGACACATCATCCATTGAGGCTTCTGTTTATGGCAGTCTGTATTATGTGGACACATCATCCATTGAGGCTTCCATCCATTGAGGCTTCTGTTTTTGGCAGTCTGCATTATGTGGACACATCATCCATTGAGGCTTCCATCCATTGAGGCTTCTGTTTATGGCAGTCTGCATTATGTGGACACATCATCCATTGAGGCTTCTGTTTATGGCAGTCTGTAGTATGTGGACACATCATCCATTGAGGCTTCTGTTTATGGCAGTCTGTATTATGTGGACACATCATCCATTGAGGCTTCTGTTTATGGCAGTCTGTATTATGTGGACACATCATCCATTGAGGCTTCTGTTTATGGCAGTCTGTATTATGTGGACACATCATCCATTGAGGCTTCTGTTTATGGCAGTCTGTATTATATGGACACATCATCCATTGAGGCTTCTGTTTATGGCAGTCTGTATTATATGGACACATCATCCATTGAGGCTTCTGTTTATGGCAGTCTGCATTATGTGGACACATCATCCATTGGCGTGTTCCCTCATGTACAATGTATTCTACTCCAGCAGTTACAACATGTGTCCTGGGGGCGTATTGCCATGTATAATACTCGTGCGCCATTTCTGTGAATGTGCGATCCAGAACACGTCACATTCTTTACTACACGCCGACGTACGATGGGAGCTTTATCTATAGTGTCGTAACATCTATACAAAACGCCGCATACGGCAGGACATTTCTCAGAATGGCGCACGGCTCCGTGACACCACACACTGTACTCTGCTCCAGCTGCAGGAGGTGATACATCAGGTACACGGTACAAGTTTAGACAATCCCTTGTAAGCTGGACACAGCAGCAGCACACATCTCTCCTGTCCCGATCGTTACAATGTAGCAGTGCAGGAAACATGTATCAGTCTGGGGTCCGGGTGGTCTACCTCACAGTGGACTGGATACATTGGGGGAGGGGAGTTGATGGAGTTCTAGCGTTTTTTAATTGTCAAACAAAATCCCAAATTTATGAAGCAGCCGCTCGTTTTTAATGGTGTTGGAAAAATTTACCACCAACTCTTCATCACAACAGCGTCAGGACACATCCCGCATTACAGACTATCGCAGACTATCACTAACTATCGCAGAATATCGCAGAATATCGCAGACTATCGCAGACTATCGCAGACTATCGCAGACTATCGCAGAATATCACTAACTATCGCAGACTATCGCAGAATATCACTAACTATCGCAGACTATCGTAGACTGGTACAGACTATCGCCCCCATGCCACGCCGCATTGATAACACCTCAGCAGTGCCACAGGCTGATCACCTCCATGCCACGCAGCATTAATAACACCTCAGCAGTGCCACAGGCTGATCACCTCCATGCCACGCAGCATTGATAACACCTCAGCAGTGCCACAGGCTGATCACCTCCATGCCACGCAGCATTGATAACACCTCAGCAGTGCCACAGGCTGATCGCCTCCATGCCCCGCAGCATTGATAACACCTCAGCAGTGCCACAGGCTGATCGCCTCCATGCCACGCAGCATTGATAACACCTCAGCAGTGCCACAGGCTGATCTCCTCCATGCCACGCCGCATTGATATCTCCTCAGCAGTGCCACAGGCTGATCACCTCCATGCCACGCCGCATTAACAACACCTCAGCAGTGCCATCGTCTGATCGCCTCCAAGCCACGCCGCATTGATAACCCCTCAGCAGTGCCACAGGCTGATCGCCTCCATGCCACGCCGCATTGATATCTCCTCAGCAGTGCCACAGGCTGATCACCTCCATGCCACGCCGCATTAACAACACCTCAGCAGTGCCATCGTCTGATCGCCTCCAAGCCACGCCGCATTGATAACCCCTCAGCAGTGCCACAGGCTGATCGCCTCCATGCCACGCCGCATTGATATCTCCTCAGCAGTGCCACAGGCTGATCGCCTCCACGCCACGCCGCATTGATAACCCCTCAGCAGTGCCACAGGCTGATCGCCTCCATGCCACGCCGCATTGATAACACCTCAGCAGTGCCACAGGCTGATCTCCTCCATGCCACGCCGCATTGATATCTCCTCAGCAGTGCCACAGGCTGATCACCTCCATGCCACGCCGCATTAACAACACCTCAGCAGTGCCATCGTCTGATCGCCTCCAAGCCACGCCGCATTGATAACCCCTCAGCAGTGCCACAGGCTGATCGCCTCCATGCCACGCCGCATTGATAACTCCTCAGCAGTGCCACAGGCTGATCGCCTCCACGCCACGCCGCATTGATAACCCCTCAGCAGTGCCACAGGCTGATCGCCTCCATGCCACGCCGCATTGATAACACCTCAGCAGTGCCACAGGCTGATCTCCTCCATGCCACGCCGCATTGATATCTCCTCAGCAGTGCCACAGGCTGATCACCTCCATGCCACGCCGCATTAACAACACCTCAGCAGTGCCATCGTCTGATCGCCTCCAAGCCACGCTGCATTGATAACCCCTCAGCAGTGCCACAGGCTGATCGCCTCCATGCCACGCCGCATTGATAACTCCTCAGCAGTGCCACAGGCTGATCGCCTCCACGCCACGCCGCATTGATAACCCCTCAGCAGTGCCACAGGCTGATCGCCTCCATGCCACGCCGCATTGATAACACCTCAGCAGTGCCACAGGCTGATCGCCTCCATGCCACGCCGCATTGACAAACACCTCAGCAGTGCCACAGGCTCATCGCCCCCATGCCACGCAGCATTGATAACACCTCAGCAGTGCCCCAGGCTGATCTCCATGCCACGCCGCATTGATAAAAGCTCAGCAGTGCCACAGGCTGATCGCCTCCATGCCACGCCACATTGATAACACCTCAGAAGTGCCACAGGCTGATCGTCTCCATGCCATGCCGCATTGATATCACCTCAGCAGTGCCACAGGCTGATCGCCCCCATGCCACGCCGCATTAATAACACCTCAGCAGTGCCACAGGCTGATCACCTCCATGCCACGCAGCATTGATAACACCTCAGCAGTGCCACAGGCTGATTACCTCCATGCCACGCCACATTGATAACACCTCAGCAGTGCCACAGGCTGATCACCTCCATACCACGCCGCATTGATATCTCCTCAGCAGTGCCACAGGCTGATCACCTCCATGCCACGCCGCATTAACAACACCTCAGCAGTGCCATCGTCTGATCACCTCCAAGCCACGCCGCATTGATAACCCCTCAGCAGTGCCACAGGCTGATCGCCCCCATGCCACGCCGCATTGATATCACCTCAGCAGTGCCACAGGCTGATCGCCTCCATGCCACGCCGCATTGATATCACCTCAGCAGTGCCACAGGCTGATCGCCCCCATGCCACGCCGCATTGATATCACCTCAGCAGTGCCACAGGCTGATCGCCTCCATGCCACGCCGCATTGATATCACCTCAGCAGTGCCACAGGCTGATCGCCCCCATGCCACGCCGCATTGAAAATACCTCAGCAGTGCCACAGGCTGATCGCCCCCATGCCACGCCGCATTAATACCTCAGCAGTGCCACAGGCTGAGCGCCCCCATGCCACGCCGCATTGATAATACCTCAGCAGTGCCACAGGCTGATCGACCCCATGCCACGCCGCATTGATAATACCTCAGCAGTGCCACAGGCTGATCGCCTCCATGCCACGCCGCATTGATAACACCTCAGCAGTGCCACAGGCTGATCCCCTCCATGCCACGCAGCATTGATAACACCTGAGCAGTGCCACAGGCTGATCGCCCCCATGCCACGCCGCATTGATAACACCTCAGCAGTGCCACAGGCTGATCACCTCCATGCCACGCCGCATTAATAACACCTCAGCAGTGCCACAGGCTGATCCCCTCCATGCCACGCAGCATTGATAACACCTGAGCAGTGCCACAGGCTGATCCCCTCCATGCCACGCAGCATTGATAACACCTGAGCAGTGCCACAGGCTGATCGCCTCCATGCCCCGCCGCATTGATGCAGTAATTCATGCAGAGTCGGAGCCCCGGCCAAGTATTGGGGGCAGATACTGGACAGACTTCTCAGTAGGACGACATTTCCTTATTAAAAATCATTTTGATATTGGGCTTATATAATATTCTCATTTTCTGAGACACAAAATTTTGGGTTTTCAGTAACTGTTCCCATAATCATCAACATTACAAGAGAAAACTGCTGGAAATAGATCCCTCTGTGTGTGATGAATCTATAGAATATATGAGATCCCTCTGTGTGTGATGAATCTATAGAATATATGAGATCCCTCTGTGTGTGATGAATCTATAGAATATATGAGATCCCTCTGTGTGTGATGAATCTATAGAATATACGAGATCCCTCTGTGTCTGATGAATCTATAGAATATATGAGATCCCTCTGTGTGTGATGAATCTATAGAATATATGAGATCCCTCTGTGTGATGAATCTATAGAATATATGAGATCCCTCTGTGTGTGATGAATCTATAGAATATACGAGATCCCTCTGTGTGTGATGAATCTATAGAATATATGAGATCCCTCTGTGTGTGATGAATCTATAGAATATATGAGATCCCTCTGTGTGTGATGAATCTATAGAATATATGAGATCCCTCTGTGTGTGTGATGAATCTATAGAATATGAGATCCCTCTGTGTGTAACGAATCTATAGAATATATGAGATCCCTCTGTGTGTGATGAATCTATAGAATATATGAGATCCCTCTGTGTGTGATGAATCTATAGAATATATGAGATCCCTCTGTGTGTGTGATGAATCTATAGAATATGAGATCCCTCTGTGTGTGATGAATCTATAGAATATATGAGATCCCTCTGTGTGTGATGAATCTATAGAATATATGAGATCCCTCTGTGTGTGATGAATCTATAGAATATATGAGATCCCTCTGTGTGTGATGAATCTATAGAATATATGAGATCCCTGTGTGTGATGAATCTATAGAATATATGAGATCCCTCTGTGTGTGATGAATCTATAGAATATATGAGATCCCTCTGTGTGTGATGAATCTATAGAATATATGAGATCCCTGTGTGTGTGATGAATCTATAGAATATATGAGATCCCTCTGTGTGTGATGAATCTATAGAATATATGAGATCCCTGTGTGTGTGATGAATCTATAGAATATATGAGATCCCTCTGTGTGTGATGAATCTATAGAATATATGAGATCCCTCTGTGTGTGATGAATCTATAGAATATATGAGATCCCTCTGTGTGTGATGAATCTATAGAATATATGAGATCCCTCTGTGTGTGATGAATCTATAGAATATATGAGATCCCTCTGTGTGTGATGAATCTATAGAATATATGAGATCCCTCTGTGTGTGATGAATCTATAGAATATACGAGATCCCTCTGTGTGTGATGAATCTATAGAATATATGAGATCCCTCTGTGTGTGATGAATCTATAGAATATATGAGATCCCTCTGTGTGTGATGAATCTATAGAATATATGAGATCCCTCTGTGTGTGATGAATCTATAGAATATATGAGATCCCTCTGTGTGTGATGAATCTATAGAATATATGAGAACCCTCGGTGTGATGAATCTATAGAATATATGAGATCCCTCTGTGTGTGATGAATCTATAGAATGTATGAGATCCCTCTGTGTGTGATGAATCTATAGAATATATGAGATCCCTCTGTGTGTGATGAGTCTATAGAATATAGGAGATCCCTCTGTGTGTGATGAATCTATAGAATATATGAGATCCCTCTGTGTGTGATGAGTCTATAGAATATAGGAGATCCCTCTGTGTGTGATGAATCTATAGAATATATGAGATCCCTCTGTGTGATGAATCTATAGAATATGAGACACTTTATGAGCTGAATTACTGAAATATATGATCGTATTGATGATATTCTAATTCATTGAGTAGGACTAGTATATATGTTATAAGGACAGAGTGTGTGTGTATTGTATGTAATAGGTCTATATAGCCGTCTATACGGACTGTATACATTTGGTCCTGGGTTGCTGGGGGTATATATATATGGTGCTATAAGGACACTGTGTATACATTGCATGTCAGGGTATGTTCACACGGCTTAGCAAAATACATCTGAAATTACGGAGCGGCTTTCAGACGAAAACAGCTTCTGATTTTCAGACTTTTTTTTGCAAGTACTTGCGTTTTTCGCGGCATATTTTACGGACGTCATTGGAGCTGTTTTTCAATGGAGTAAATGAAAAACGGCTCCAAAAACGTCCCAAGAAGTGACCTGCATGTAATGTATATAAGTGTCCCGCATATAATGTATATAAGTGTCCCGCATATAATGTATATAAGTGTCCTACATATAATGTATATAAGTGTCCCGCATATAATGTATATAAGTGTCCCGCATATAATGTATATAAGTGTCCCGCATATAATGTATATAAGTGTCCCGCATATAATGTATAGAAGTGTCCCGCATATAATGTATATAAGTGTCCCGCATATAATGTATATAAGTGTCCCGCATATAATGTATAGAAGTGTCCCGCATGTAATGTATATAAGTGTCCCGCATATAATGTATATAAGTGTCCCGCATATAATGTATATAAGTGTCCCGCATATAATGTATATAAGTGTCCCGCATATAATGTATATAAGTGTCCCGCATATAATGTATATAAGTGTCCCGCATATAATGTATATAAGTGTCCCGCATATAATGTATAGAAGTGTCCCGCATATAATGTATATAAGTGTCCCGCATATAATGTATATAAGTGTCCCGCATATAATGTATATAAGTGTCCCGCATATAATGTATATAAGTGTCCCGCATATAATGTATAGAAGTGTCCCGCATATAATGTATAGAAGTGTCCCGCATATAATGTATATAAGTGTCCCGCATATAATGTATATAAGTGTCCCGCATATAATGTATATAAGTGTCCCGCATATAATGTATATAAGTGTCCCGCATATAATGTATATAAGTGTCCCGCATATAATGTATATAAGTGTCCCGCATATAATGTATATAAGTGTCCCGCATGTAATGTATATAAGTGTCCCGCATATAATGTATATAAGTGTCCCGCATATAATGTATATAAGTGTCCCGCATATAATGTATATAAGTGTCCCGCATATAATGTATATAAGTGTCCCGCATGTAATGTATATAAGTGTCCCGCATGTAATGTATATAAGTGTCCCGCATGTAATGTATATAAGTGTCCCGCATGTAATGTATAGAAGTGTCCCGCATATAATGTATATAAGTGTCCCGCATATAATGTATATAAGTGTCCCGCATGTAATGTATATAAGTGTCCCGCATATAATGTATATAAGTGTCCCGCATGTAATGTATATAAGTGTCCCGCATGTAATGTATATAAGTGTCCCGCATATAATGTATATAAGTGTCCCGCATGTAATGTATAGAAGTGTCCCGCATATAATGTATATAAGTGTCCCGCATATAATGTATATAAGTGTCCCGCATGTAATGTATATAAGTGTCCCGCATATAATGTATATAAGTGTCCCGCATGTAATGTATATAAGTGTCCCGCATATAATGTATATAAGTGTCCCGCATGTAATGTATAGAAGTGTCCCGCATGTAATGTATATAAGTGTCCCGCATGTAATGTATATAAGTGTCCCGCATGTAATGTATATAAGTGTCCCGCATGTAATGTATATAAGTGTCCCGCATGTAATGTATATAAGTGTCCCGCATGTAATGTATATAAGTGTCCCGCATATAATGTATATAAGTGTCCCGCATATAATGTATATAAGTGTCCCGCATATAATGTATATAAGTGTCCCGCATATAATGTATATAAGTGTCCCGCATATAATGTATATAAGTGTCCCGCATGTAATGTATATAAGTGTCCCGCATGTAATGTATATAAGTGTCCCGCATATAATGTATATAAGTGTCCCGCATGTAATGTATATAAGTGTCCCGCATATAATGTATAGAAGTGTCCCGCATATAATGTATAGAAGTGTCCCGCATATATTGTATATAAGTGTCCCGCATGTAATGTATACAAGTGTCCCGCATATAATGTATATAAGTGTCCCGCATATAATGTATATAAGTGTCCCGCATATAATGTATATAAGTGTCCCGCATATAATGTATATAAGTGTCCCGCATATAATGTATATAAGTGTCCGGCATATAATGTATATAAGTGTCCCGCATGTAATGTATATAAGTGTCCCGCATATAATGTATATAAGTGTCCCGCATATAATGTATATAAGTGTCCCGCATATAATGTATAGAAGTGTCCCGCATATAATGTATATAAGTGTCCCGCATATAATGTATATAAGTGTCCCGCATGTAATGTATATAAGTGTCCCGCATGTAATGTATATAAGTGTCCCGCATGTAATGTATAGAAGTGTCCCGCATATAATGTATATAAGTGTCCCGCATATAATGTATATAAGTGTCCCGCATATAATGTATATAAGTGTCCCGCATATAATGTATATAAGTGTCCCGCATATAATGTATATAAGTGTCCCGCATATAATGTATATAAGTGTCCCGCATATAATGTATATAAGTGTCCCGCATATAATGTATATAAGTGTCCCGCATATAATGTATATAAGTGTCCCGCATATAATGTATATAAGTGTCCCGCATGTAATGTATAGAAGTGTCCCGCATATAATGTATAGAAGTGTCCCGCATATAATGTATAGAAGTGTCCCGCATATAATGTATATAAGTGTCCCGCATGTAATGTATATAAGTGTCCCGCATGTAATGTATATAAGTGTCCCGCATGTAATGTATATAAGTGTCCCGCATGTAATGTATATAAGTGTCCCGCATATAATGTATATAAGTGTCCCGCATATAATGTATATAAGTGTCCCGCATATAATGTATATAAGTGTCCCGCATGTAATGTATATAAGTGTCCCGCATGTAATGTATATAAGTGTCCCGCATGTAATGTATATAAGTGTCCCGCATATAATGTATATAAGTGTCCCGCATGTAATGTATATAAGTGTCCCGCATATAATGTATAGAAGTGTCCCGCATATAATGTATAGAAGTGTCCCGCATATATTGTATATAAGTGTCCCGCATGTAATGTATACAAGTGTCCCGCATATAATGTATATAAGTGTCCCGCATATAATGTATATAAGTGTCCCGCATATAATGTATATAAGTGTCCCGCATATAATGTATATAAGTGTCCCGCATATAATGTATATAAGTGTCCCGCATATAATGTATATAAGTGTCCCGCATGTAATGTATATAAGTGTCCCGCATGTAATGTATAGAAGTGTCCCGCATGTAATGTATAGAAGTGTCCCGCATATAATGTATATAAGTGTCCCGCATATAATGTATATAAGTGTCCCGCATATAATGTATATAAGTGTCCCGCATATAATGTATATAAGTGTCCCGCATATAATGTATATAAGTGTCCCGCATATAATGTATATAAGTGTCCCGCATATAATGTATATAAGTGTCCCGCATATAATGTATATAAGTGTCCCGCATATAATGTATAGAAGCGTCCCGCATATAATGTATATAAGTGTCCCGCATATAATGTATATAAGTGTCCCGCATATAATGTATATAAGTGTCCCGCATATAATGTATATAAGTGTCCCGCATATAATGTATATAAGTGTCCCGCATATAATGTATATAAGTGTCCCGCATATAATGTATATAAGTGTCCCGCATATAATGTATATAAGTGTCCCGCATATAATGTATATAAGTGTCCCGCATATAATGTATATAGGTGTCCGCATATAATGTATATAAGTGTCCCGCATATAATGTATAGAAGTGTCCCGCATATAATGTATATAAGTGTCCCGCATATAATGTATATAAGTGTCCCGCATATAATGTATATAAGTGTCCCGCATATAATGTATATAAGTGTCCCGCATATAATGTATATAAGTGTCCCGCATGTAATGTATATAAGTGTCCCGCATATAATGTATAGAAGTGTCCCGCATATAATGTATATAAGTGTCCCGCATATAATGTATATAAGTGTCCCGCATGTAATGTATATAAGTGTCCCGCATGTAATGTATAGAAGTGTCCCGCATATAATGTATAGAAGTGTCCCGCATATAATGTATAGAAGTGTCCCGCATATAATGTATATAAGTGTCCCGCATATAATGTATATAAGTGTCCCGCATATAATGTATATAAGTGTCCCGCATATAATGTATAGAAGTGTCCCGCATATAATGTATATAAGTGTCCCGCATATAATGTATATGTGTCCTGCACTTCTTTTTCGCGGGCGTCTTTTTACGCGCCGTCTTTTGACAGCGACGCGTAAAATGACACCTTGTGGGAACAGAACATTGTAAGACCCATTGCAGGCAGTGAGCAGATGTTGGCAGGCAGTGAGCAGATGTTGGCAGGCAGTGGGCAGATGTTGGCAGGCAGTGGGCAGATGTTGGCAGGCAGTGGGCAGATGTTGGCAGGCAGTGGGCAGATGTTGGCAGGCAGTGGGCAGATGTTTGAGGCGTATTGGAGCCGTCTTTTCAGGCATAATTCGAGGCGTAAAACGCCCGAATGACGTCAGAAAACAGTGCGTGTGAACATCCCCTGATAGGTCTATATGGGCGCTATATGTTCTCTTTTCATTTGGTGCTGGGGGTATATATATATGGTGCTATAAGGACACGGTGTATACATTGTATGTAATAGGTCTATATGTTCTCTTTTCTGTTGGTCCTGCTGATTAAGAACCCATAGGTCTGACATGACGGGGCCGGTGAGCGGCTCCTTCTCGGCATCACTCACATGTCTGGGGTCCTGGGGGCTGAGGGAATGGAGGTGTCGCTGCAGCGCCTCGATCTCCCGCTGCTTCTTGTCCATCTCTCTCCGCTGCCAGTCCATCTGCCCCTCCAGCTCCTGCGCCTCGTCCCTCAGCTGGTTCAGGAGCCGGATTCTGCTGCTCAGCTGCTGCCGGAGTTCCTCCTTCTCCGCCTCTGAAATCTAAATAAAAGGAAGAGACATTTTTATCATCAGAGTCTGAGGGAATTGTGGGAATATTATATAACAAGGGATGATTTATGAGCGGCTGACAAAAATGACTGGAGACGGTAAAATAAAGTGTTGGTCGATGTGCTGCGGTATCCGGCCCCTCCACCGAGAAGTGACATCTTGTGACTTGTCACCCAGCTTGTCCAGACTCCTGAGCAGTGATACAACCATCGCGCCAGGATTGGGCAGATTTGAGGTGAATGGGAAAGCTGGGTGAGCGGTAATGGCAGCCATACTGGTCCTCACCCAACTTTCCCAGAAACACAGAAGTAAGAGAAGCTGAACAGAATGCTTTATTAGTGTCCCCTGAAGAGCAGGGGTAGAATATGAGGTGCCAGTCAGGGCGGGGGCAGGGAGGTATATAGCGGAACGCTGCCCCCTGCTGTCTCCATTGCTGCCGGGACGGGCACGGATTTATGTGATTGTTCCTTCCACTCACCTTCTTCTGCGTCACTGCATCTTCCAGCTCCTTCAGCTCTTCAGAAGCTTTTATGATCTGCTCCTCAGCCTGGACGACGTCTTTTCGCAGTTCCGTCAGTTTTGTTTCAGCTGACAAAATAGAAACCAAGAAAAAAAACGTCTTAACTTCACTGACACGCCATAAAGCCCCTGGCCAGAAGTAAGAGCTCCGTGCTGGGCCGTGCCATCAGCTCTATGTGTTGTTATACAAGTGTCACCATTGCACTGTGGAGGTGATACTACAACTCCCAACATTGTGAAGCAGCCTCCCCCGGCCCTGACTGTGCCTTCTTTCACCTGCTCGTATGTTTTTCTCCTTCTCATTCAGGTCTACATCGAGGCTGGTGTGAATCCTGGCCCGGATCTGCTGGTTTGTGATCTGGTCGTCGGTGTCCGGCGCGATCTCTCCGACTTGTATCTGCTGCGCAGGATCGGGGATGTAGCTCTCCTGGACATACAGGTTCCTCTTGTACCGGGCTTTACCAATGTACGGACTTTCTCCAGGACCGCCCTCAGCCCCGACCTCCTATATAGGACAAACCATATACAAACATTACAAGCCGAGAGGGGGGAGTATAACCCCACATGCATCTAATATACACACAATGTGGGAAGCTGCCCGGTCCTAAAGGTTGACGTGGTCAGTCATTGGCTTCCCCTGCGGCCGACCTGTTAATACATCCTATAGGAGGGAGATTGTCAATCTTAAAGAGCCCCGCCAACTAAAAACGCTGCATGACAACCTGCAATCATTGTTCCCATATGTCGTCACTCAGCTTTCCAAGAGCTCTGAACGGCAAATCCAGCCACTTCTGCAGTGGTATAGGGGAAGCTGATGGATTGCGATATAACTAGGCCGATCTGCCCCTTCCCTCCCTATACCTAAATACGGATGAATCTAGGACAAGGACTTCTATTTCACTTTACAATTTAACAGGAGAATATAAAGTGTTTCTGCCGGAGGCTCCCGGGACACGTCCTGTTATCAGTCAGCAGGTGAAGGCTACACAGACTACAACTCCCATCAGCCAGGAAATCCCATAAAGAGATGGAATGACGTCACCTCAGAGGTCGGATATCCCAAGGGCTCGAACTTGGCGTCGATCTTGTAGAAGGCCAGCTCCTGCTCCAGCTCGTACTGCTTCTGGCACGCACGGGTCAGCTCCAGCGTCTTCTGCTTCAGCTACCAAAGGAAGAACAAAGATGAGCGCAGAACGAGATCCGGGTGAGATAACAGGACAGGACTACGAGGACAGGACTACGGGCACATCACAATCACAGCACCACCAGGTCCCTGACTACTCCCTCCCTCCATTATCACACAGCAGGGACTACACGAGGACAAACACACACGCCATAGAATGAGGGAGCATGCCGGGGGCACTGCTGGGGCTTGTGGTTCTACACGTGAGCTGTAGCGACATTGTACCTCACACACCGCATGCAGAGCTCCCCCCGCAGGACGCACATCGCAGGTCTAATGCAGGAGAGAGATCACAGAGAACACGTCAGGACTCATGCAGGACTAATCCCAGGGGTCATGCAGCAAGATATGGGGGAGACGGGCTCAGATACTGCTCACAGGGGTCATGCAGCAAGTTATGGGGGAGACGGGCTCAGATACTGCTCACAGGGGTCATGCAGCAAGATATGGGGGGAGACGGGCTCAGATACTGCTCACAGAGGTCATGCAGCAAGTTATGGGGAGACAGGCTCGGATACTGCTCACAGGGGTCATGCAGCAAGTTATGGGGGAGGCGGGCTCAGATACTGCTCACAGGGGTCATGCAGCAAGTTATGGGGGAGACGGGCTCGGATACTGCTCACAGGGGTCATGCAGCAAGTTATGGGGGAGACGGGCTCAGATACTGCTCACAGGGGTCATGCAGCAAGTTATGGGGAGACGGGCTCAGATACTGCTCACAGGGGTCATGCAGCAAGATATGGGGAGACGGGCTCGGATACTGCTCACAGGGGTCATGCAGCAAGTTATGGGGGAGACGGGCTCAGATACTGCTCACAGGGGTCATGCAGCAAGTTATGGGGGAGGCGGGCTCAGATACTGCTCACAGGGGTCATGCAGCAAGATATGGGGGAGACGGGCTCAGATACTGCTCACAGGGGTCATGCAGCAAGTTATGGGGGAGACGGGCTCAGATACTGCTCACAGGGGTCATGCAGCAAGTTATGGGGGAGACGGGCTCAGATACTGCTCACAGGGGTCATGCAGCAAGTTATGGGGAGACGGGCTCAGATACTGCTCACAGGGGTCATGCAGCAAGATATGGGGAGACGGGCTCAGATACTGCTCACAGGGGTCATGCAGCAAGTTATGGGGGAGACGGGCTCAGATACTGCTCACAGGGGTCATGCAGCAAGATATGGGGGAGACGGGCTCAGATACTGCTCACAGGGGTCATGCAGCAAGTTATGGGGAGACGGGCTCGGATACTGCTCACAGGGGTCATGCAGCAAGTTATGGGGAGACGGGCTCAGATACTGCTCACAGGGGTCATGCAGCAAGATATGGGGAGACAGGCTCGGATACTGCTCACAGGGGTCATGCAGCAAGTTATGGGGGAGACGGGCTCGGATACTGCTCACAGGGGTCATGCAGCAAGTTATGGGGGAGACAGGCTCGGATACTGCTCACAGGGGTCATGCAGCAAGTTATGGGGGAGACGGGCTCAGATACTGCTCACAGGGGTCATGCAGCAAGTTATGGGGAGACGGGCTCAGATACTGCTCACAGGGGTCATGCAGCAAGTTATGGGGAGACGGGCTCGGATACTGCTCACAGGGGTCATACAGCAAGATATGGGGAGACGGGCTCAGATACTGCTCACAGGGGTCATGCAGCAAGTTATGGGGAGACGGGCTCGGATACTGCTCACAGGGGTCATGCAGCAAGATATGGGGAGACGGGCTCGGATACTGCTCACAGGGGTCATGCAGCAAGTTATGGGGAGGCGGGCTCAGATACTGCTCACAGGGGTCATGCAGCAAGTTATGGGGGAGACGGGCTCAGATACTGCTCACAGGGTCATGCAGCAAGTTATGGGGGAGACAGGCTCGGATACTGCTCACAGGGGTCATGCAGCAAGTTATGGGGGAGACAGGCTCGGATACTGCTCACAGGGGTCATGCAGCAAGTTATGGGGGAGACGGGCTCAGATACTGCTCACAGGGGTCATGCAGCAAGTTATGGGAGAGACGGGCTCAGATACTGCTCACAGGGGTCATGCAGCAAGATATGGGGGAGACGGGCTCAGATACCCGCTCACAGGGGTCATGCAGCAAGTTATGGGGGAGACGGGCTCAGATACTGCTCACAGGGGTCATGCAGCAAGTTATGGGAGAGACGGGCTCAGATACTGCTCACAGGGGTCATGCAGCAAGATATGGGGGAGACGGGCTCAGATACCCGCTCTCAGATACCCGCTCACAGGGGTCATGCAGCAAGTTATGGGGGAGACGGGCTCAGATACTGCTCACAGGGGTCATGCAGCAAGTTATGGGGGAGACGGGCTCAGATACTGCTCACAGGGGTCATGCAGCAAGTTATGGGGGAGACGGGCTCGGATACCTGCTCACAGGGGTCATGCAGCAAGTTATGGGGGAGACGGGCTCAGATACCTGCTCACAGGGGTCATGCAGCAAGTTATGGGGGAGACAGGCTCGGATACTGCTCACAGGGGTCATGCAGCAAGTTATGGGGGAGACGGGCTCAGATACTGCTCACAGGGGTCATGCAGCAAGTTATGGGGGAGACGGGCTCAGATACTGCTCACAGGGGTCATGCAGCAAGTTATGGGGGAGACGGGCTCGGATACCTGCTCACAGGGGTCATGCAGCAAGTTATGGGGGAGACGGGCTCGGATACCTGCTCACAGGGGTCATGCAGCAAGTTATGGGGGAGACAGGCTCGGATACTGCTCACAGGGGTCATGCAGCAAGTTATGGGGGAGACGGGCTCAGATACTGCTCACAGGGGTCATGCAGCAAGTTATGGGGGAGACGGGCTCAGATACTGCTCACAGGGGTCATGCAGCAAGTTATGGGGGAGACGGGCTCAGATACCTGCTCACAGGGGTCATGCAGCAAGTTATGGGGGAGACTGGCTCAGATACTGCTCACAGGGGTCATGCAGCAAGTTATGGGGGAGACGGGCTCAGATACTGCTCACAGGGGTCATGCAGCAAGTTATGGGGGAGACGGGCTCAGATACCTGCTCACAGGGGTCATGCAGCAAGTTATGGGGGAGACGGGCTCAGATACTGCTCACAGGGGTCATGCAGCAAGTTATGGGGGAGACGGGCTCGGATACCTGCTCACAGGGGTCATGCAGCAAGTTATGGGGGAGAAGGGCTCGGATACCTGCTCACAGGGGTCATGCAGCAAGTTATGGGGGAGACAGGCTCAGATACTGCTCACAGGGGTCATGCAGCAAGTTATGGGGGAGACGGGCTCAGATACTGCTCACAGGGGTCATGCAGCAAGTTATGGGGGAGACGGGCTCGGATACCTGCTCACAGGGGTCATGCAGCAAGTTATGGGGGAGACGGGCTCGGATACTGCTCACAGGGGTCATGCAGCAAGTTATGGGGGAGACGGGCTCAGATACTGCTCACAGGGGTCATGCAGCAAGTTATGGGGGAGACGGGCTCGGATACTGCTCACAGGGGTCATGCAGCAAGTTATGGGGGAGACGGGCTCAGATACTGCTCACAGGGGTCATGCAGCAAGATATGGGGGAGACGGGCTCAGATACTGCTCACAGGGGTCATGCAGCAAGTTATGGGGGAGACGGGCTCAGATACTGCTCACAGGGGTCATGCAGCAAGTTATGGGGGAGACGGGCTCGGATACCTGCTCACAGGGGTCATGCAGCAAGTTATGGGGGAGACGGGCTCAGATACTGCTCACAGGGGTCATGCAGCAAGTTATGGGGGAGACGGGCTCAGATACCCGCTCACAGGGGTCATGCAGCAAGTTATGGGGGAGACGGGCTCAGATACTGCTCACAGGGGTCATGCAGCAAGTTATGGGGGAGACGGGCTCGGATACCGCTCACAGGGGTCATGCAGCAAGATATGGGGAGACGGGCTCAGATACTGCTCACAGGGGTCATGCAGCAAGATATGGGGGAGACGGGCTCGGATACTGCTCACAGGGGTCATGCAGCAAGATATGGGGGAGACGGGCTCGGATACCTGCTCACAGGGAAGCCCAGGACAGGCTGCGAGGTGGAAAGAAGGAATTGAGAAGAAGGTGAGAGATGAGGCGGCTCTGGAGCCATTGCTGGCACATGAAAGGACACGTTCACTGGTACAAACAATTCTTATCACTGCTCCAATGCAACGCAGACAAAAATGAAGCAAATAACCCATTATAAACCTGCGCTCGTTCTGAGTCTGCAGCTTATATGCAGATCTATGTGTACTCCATGGTAACAGACGACAAACAACCCCTGTGTAGTCTGCTCCATGTGTTACTATTCCCTGACAGTAGAGGAGGGGGTACAGCGGTCTCTGAGGCGTCTGGCCATTACCCTCGCATGTAGATATTGAGGTACAGACTGGATCAATATCCGCTACGTTTCCCATACTCTCCCCGTGTTCTGCCATTGTAATCATGAATCAGGCTGACCCGGATGAGCAGTGCTGGTGGAGTCCAGTCTTTCTTTAGTCTTGTTGTGTGTTTTGTATGTGACTGTAACAAGGGCAGCTGTGGGGGTGACAATCATTAGTAACAGGGGCAGCTGTGGGGGTGACGATCATTAGTAACAAGGGCAGCTGTGGGGGTGACAATCATTAGTAACAAGGGCAGCTGTGGGGGTGACGATCATTAGTAACAGGGGCAGCTGTGGGGGTGACAATCATTAGTAACAGGGGCAGCTGTGGGGGTGACAATCATTAGTAACAGGGGCGGCTGTGGGGGTGACAATCATTAGTAACAGGGGCAGCTGTGGGGGTGACAATCATTAGTAACAGGGGCAGCTGTGGGGGGTGACGATCATTAGTAACAAGGGCAGCTGTGGGGGTGACAATCATTAGTAACAAGGGCAGCTGTGGGGGTGACGATCATTAGTAACAGGGGCAGCTGTGGGGGTGACAATCATTAGTAACAGGGGCGGCTGTGGGGGTGACAATCATTAGTAACAGGGGCGGCTGTGGGGGTGACAATCATTAGTAACAGGGGCAGCTGTGGGGGTGACAATCATTAGTAACAGGGGCAGCTGTGGGGGTGACAATCATTAGTAACAGGGGCAGCTGTGGGGGTGACGATCATTAGTAACAGGGGCAGCTGTGGGGGTGACGATCATTAGTAACAGGGGCAGCTGTGGGGGTGACAATCATTAGTAACAGGGGCAGCTGTGGGGGTGACAATCATTAGTAACAGGGGCGGCTGTGGGGGTGACAATCATTAGTAACAGGGGCAGCTGTGGGGGTGACGATCATTAGTAACAGGGGCAGCTGTGGGGGTGACAATCATTAGTAACAGAGGCAGCTGTGGGGGTGACAATCATTAGTAACAGGGGCAGCTGTGGGGGTGACAATCATTAGTAACAGGGGCAGCTGTGGGGGTGACAATCATTAGTAACAGGGGCAGCTGTGGGGGTGACAATCATTAGTAACAGGGGCGGCTGTGGGGGTGACAATCATTAGTAACAAGGGCGGCTGTGGGGGTGACAATCATTAGTAACAGGGGCAGCTGTGGAGGTGACGATCATTAGTAACAGGGGCAGCTGTGGGGGTGACGATCATTAGTAACAGGGGCAGCGGTGGGGGTGACAATCATTAGTAACAGGGGCAGCTGTGGGGGTGACAATCATTAGTAACAGGGGCAGCTGTGGGGGTGACAATCATTAGTAACAGGGGCGGCTGTGGGGGTGACAATCATTAGTAACAGGGGCAGCTGTGGGGGTGACGATCATTAGTAACAGGGGCGGCTGTGGGGGTGACGATCATTAGTAACAGGGGCGGCTGTGGGGGTGACAATCATTAGTAACGGGCAGCTGTGGGGGTGACAATCATTAGTAACAGGGGCAGCTGTGGGGGTGACAATCATTAGTAACAGGGGCAGCTGTGGGGGTGACAATCATTAGTAACAGGGGCAGCTGTGGGGGTGACAATCATTAGTAACAGGGGCAGCTGTGGGGGTGACGATCATTAGTAACAGGGGCAGCTGTGGGGGTGACGATCATTAGTAACAGGGGCAGCTGTGGGGGTGACGATCATTAGTAACAGGGGCAGCTGTGGGGGTGACGATCATTAGTAACAGGGGCAGCGGTGGGGGTGACAATCATTAGTAACAAGGGCAGCTGTGGGGGTGACGATCATTAGTAACAAGGGCAGCTGTGGGGGTGACGATCATTAGTAACAGGGGCAGCTGTGGGGGTGACAATCATTAGTAACAGGGGCAGCTGTGGGGGTGACAATCATTAGTAACAGGGGCAGCTGTGGGGGTGACAATCATTAGTAACAGGGGCGGCTGTGGGGGTGACAATCATTAGTAACAGGGGCAGCTGTGGGGGTGACAATCATTAGTAACAGGGGCAGCTGTGGGGGTGACGATCATTAGTAACAGGGGCGGCTGTGGGGGTGACGATCATTAGTAACAGGGGCAGCTGTGGAGGTGGCAATCATTATCAGTCACTGCACAGTGCCGCAGCAACACTGACACGGAACCACAGCCAGGAAATGTAAGGCGTCATCCGCGGGACACCCCCGCTCAGCACAACCCTCAGCATTGTCCTGCACGGGGTGGCAGCTCTATAGTGCACAATCCTAAAACAGAAGAAATACAGACAAGACAATACATTCTGCTGTAACAGCGTGTGACTGCCACCCATTCCCTATTGAAGGGCCACGAGCCGTCGCTATGTGCAGTATGGTCGCGAGAAAACCCAGCAGAGACAAGCGGCAGGACATTATAGAGGAGACGCCGGAGGAGCGTGGGAGGGGGCCGCACGGACGAGACCGCCTACTACACAACTCCATGCGGGTGGGCTTCACATACAAGGTCTGGACGACCCCTGTGCCATGCTCAGAGCCCCAGTATAGACTTGCTGTAAATGGACTGTTGGTGAAGGCGGTGCAAAATGCACGAATATTCCACCCCGACACTAGGGGGAAATGTTACTGTGGACCCCACAAGTAGTGAACTCTGTGGAGCCCTGATAGAGGAAACCATCTGCATGTAAGAGGACTGGGGGTATATATATATAGGGCAGTGACTGGGGGTGTATAGGGCAGTGACTGGTGGTATATAGGGCAGTGACTGGTGGTATATAGGGCAGTGACTGGGGGTATATAGGGCAGTGACTGGGGGTATATAGGGCAGTGACTGGGGGTGTATAGGGCAGTGACTGGTGGTATATAGGGCAGTGACTGGGGGTATATAGGGCAGTGACTGGTGGTATATAGGGCAGTGACTGGGGGTATATAGGGCAGTGACTGGGGGTATATATATATAGGGCAGTGACTGGTGGTATATAGGGCAGTGACTGGGGGTATATAGGGCAGTGACTGGGGTATATAGGGCAGTGACTGGGGGTATATAGGGCAGTGACTGGGGGTATATAGGGCAGTGACTGGGGGTATATAGGGCAGTGACTGGGGGTATATAGGGCAGTGACTGGGGGTATATAGGGCAGTGACTGGGGGTATATAGGGCAGTGACTGGGGGTATATAGGGCAGTGACTGGAGGTATATAGGGCAGTGACTGGGGGTATATATATATAGGGCAGTGACTGGGGTATATAGGGCAGTGACTGGGGTATATAGGGCAGTGACTGGGGGTGTATAGGGCAGTGACTGGGGGTATATAGGGCAGTGACTGGGGGTATATAGGGCAGTGATTGGGGGTATATAGGGCAGTGACTGGGGGTATATAGGGCAGTGACTGGGGGTATATAGGGCAGTGACTGGGGTATATAGGCAGTGACTGGGAGTATATAGGGCAGTGACTGGTGGTATATAGGGCAGTGACTGGTGGTATATAGGGCAGTGACTGGGGGTATATAGGGCAGTGACTGGGGTATATAGGGCAGTGACTGGGGGTATATAGGGCAGTGACTGGTGGTATATAGGGCAGTGACTGGGGGTATATAGGGCAGTGACTGGTGGTATATAGGGCAGTGACTGGTGGTATATAGGGCAGTGACTGGTGGTATATAGGGCAGTGACTGGGGGTGTATAGGGCAGTGACTGGTGGTATATAGGGCAGTGACTGGGGGTATATAGGGCAGTGACTGGTGGTATATAGGGCAGTGACTGGTGGTATATAGGGCAGTGACTGGTGGTATATAGGGCAGTGACTGGGGGTGTATAGGGCAGTGACTGGTGGTATATAGGGCAGTGACTGGTGGTATATAGGGCAGTGACTGGTGGTATATAGGGCAGTGACTGGGGGTGTATAGGGCAGTGACTGGGGTATATAGGTCAGTGACTGGGGTATATAGGTCAGTGACTGGGGGTGTATAGGGCAGTGACTGGGGTACATAGGGCAGTGACTGGGGGTATATAGGGCAGTGACTGGGGTATATAGGGCAGTGACTGGGGGTGTATAGGGCAGTGACTGGGGGTGTATAGGGCAGTGACTGGGGATATATAGGGCAGTGACTGGGGGTATATAGGGCAGTGACTGGTGGTATATAGGGCAGTGACTGGGGTACATAGGGCAGTGACTGGGGGGTATATAGGGCAGTGACTGGGGGTGTATAGGGCAGTGACTGGGGGTGTATAGGGCAGTGACTGGTGGTATATAGGGCAGTGACTGGGGGTATATAGGGCAGTGACTGGGGGTGTATAGGGCAGTGACTGGGGGTGTATAGGGCAGTGACTGGGGGTATATAGGGCAGTGACTGGTGGTATATAGGGCAGTGACTGGGGGTGTATAGGGCAGAGACTGGGGGTATATAGGGCAGTGACTGGGGTATATAGGGCAGTGACTGGGGTATATAGGGCAGTGACTGGGGGTATATAGGGCAGTGACTGGGGGTATATAGGGCAGTGACTGGGGGTATATAGGGCAGTGACTGGGGGTATATAGGGCAGTGACTGGGGGTATATAGGGCAGTGACTGGGGGTATATAGCGCAGTGACTGGGGGTATATAGGGCAGTGACTGGGGGTATATAGGGCAGTGACTGGGGGTGTATAGGGCAGTGACTGGGGGTATATAGGGCAGTGACTGGGGGTGTATAGGGCAGTGACTGGGGGTGTATAGGGCAGTGACTGGGGGTGTATAGGGCAGTGACTGGGGGTGTATAGGGCAGTGACTGGGGGTGTATAGGGCAGTGACTGGGGTATATAGGGCCGTGACTGGGGTATATAGGGCCGTGACTGGGGGTATATAGGGCAGTGACTGGGGGTATATAGGGCAGTGACTGGGGGTATATAGGGCAGTGACTGGTGGTATATAGGGCAGTGACTGGGGGTATATAGGGCAGTGACTGGGGGTATATAGGGCAGTGACTGGGGGTATATAGGGCAGTGACTGGGGGTATATAGGGCAGTGACTGGTGGTATATTGGGCAGTGACTGGTGGTATATAGGGCAGTGACTGGTGGTATATAGGGCAGTGACTGGGGGTATATAGGGCAGTGACTGGGGGTATATAGGGCAGTGACTGGGGGTATATAGGGCAGTGACTGGGGGTATATAGGGCAGTGACTGGGGGTATATAGGGCAGTGACTGGGGGTATATAGGGCAGTGACTGGGGGTATATAGGGCAGTGACTGGGGGTATATAGGGCAGTGACTGGGGGTATAAAGGGCAGTGACTGGGGGTGTATAGGGCAGTGACTGGGGGTATATAGGGCAGTGACTGGTGGTATATTGGGCAGTGACTGGTGGTATATAGGGCAGTGACTGGGGGTGTATAGGGCAGTGACTGGGGGTGTATAGGGCAGTGACTGGGGGTGTATAGGGCAGTGACTGGGGGTGTATAGGGCAGTGACTGGGGGTGTATAGGGCAGTGACTGGGGGTATATAGGGCAGTGACTGGGGGTATATAGGGCAGTGACTGGTGGTATATTGGGCAGTGACTGGTGGTATATAGGGCAGTGACTGGGGGTATATAGGGCAGTGACTGGTGGTATATTGGGCAGTGACTGGGGGTATATAGAGCAGTGACTGGGGGTATATAGGGCAGTGACTGGGGGTATATAGGGCAGTGACTGGTGGTATATTGGGCAGTGACTGGTGGTATATTGGGCAGTGACTGGGGGTATATAGGGCAGTGACTGGGGGTATATAGGGCAGTGACTGGGGGTGTATAGGGCAGTGACTGGTGGTATATAGGGCAGTGACTGGTGGTATATAGGGCAGTGACTGGTGGTATATAGGGCAGTGACTGGTGGTATATAGGGCAGTGACTGGTGGTATATAGGGCAGTGACTGGGGGTATATAGGGCAGTGACTGGGGGTATATAGGGCAGTGACTGGTGGTATATAGGGCAGTGACTGGGGGTATATAGGGCAGTGACTGGGGTATATAGGGCAGTGACTGGGGGTATATAGGGCAGTGACTGGGGGTATATAGGGCAGTGACTGGGGGTATATAGGGCAGTGACTGGGGGTATATAGGGCAGTGACTGGTGGTATATAGGGCAGTGACTGGTGGTATATAGGGCAGTGACTGGGGGTATATAGGGCAGTGACTGGGGGTATATAGGGCAGTGACTGGGGTATATAGGGCAGTGACTGGGGGTATATAGGGCAGTGACTGGGGGTATATAGGGCAGTGACTGGGGGTATATAGGGCAGTGACTGGGGGTATATAGGGCAGTGACTGGTGGTATATAGGGCAGTGACTGGGGGTATATAGGGCAGTGACTGGTGGTATATAGGGCAGTGACTGGTGGTATATAGGGCAGTGACTGGGGGTATATAGGGCAGTGACTGGGGGTATATAGGGCAGTGACTGGGGGTATATAGGGCAGTGACTGGGGGTATATAGGGCAGTGACTGGGGGTATATAGGGCAGTGACTGGGGGTATATAGCGCAGTGACTGGGGGTGTATAGGGCAGTGACTGGGGGTGTATAGGGCAGTGACTGGGGGTGTATAGGGCAGTGACTGGGGGTATATAGGGCAGTGACTGGTGGTATATTGGGCAGTGACTGGTGGTATATAGGGCAGTGACTGGGGGTATATAGGGCAGTGACTGGGGGTATATTGGGCAGTGACTGGGGGTATATAGGGCAGTGACTGGGGGTATATAGGGCAGTGACTGGTGGTATATAGGGCAGTGACTGGGGGTGTATAGGGCAGTGACTGGGGGTGTATAGGGCAGTGACTGGTGGTATATAGGGCAGTGACTGGGGGTATATAGGGCAGTGACTGGTGGTATATAGGGCAGTGACTGGGGGTATATAGGGCAGTGACTGGGGGTATATAGGGCAGTGACTGGTGGTATAGGGTATATTGTAATATCCCTGTTGGTCTAGTGTAATCTCTTCAGGGTCACAGGTGGGGGGGCTACATCTGAAGCTCTGGGGTTATAGATTTGGGGTTCTGCAATGTAATGCCGCGTCCGGTCACCACAACGTGACGCCGCTTACAGTAATGTCATTTCAACACGTCAGCAAATCCTGAACGGCAGGAAATTAAAAGGAGAAGTTCAATAGACACAGAACGAGCTGCAATTAATGCCAGGTCGGCTGATACGGGAGCAGCGTACATTATAATAAGCTCAGGGCGGCTGATACGGGCCGCAGCGTACATAATAAGTCCACTCTCCTGCACTGCATTATGGGTTTAATTATCTCTGTCCAGTGCCTGGTGTAAACACTACATATCCCACAATGCATTACAACATGTTAAAAACAGAGAGAGATGAGAGCTAAAAGGAAAGCAGCAGAATTATGAGTGCAGCTCTAGATGTGAAGATTATAACTAGATGTGACCACTGGAGCTGCACAATAGGAACTTCTCTCTAGTGCTTTAGATTGTGAGCCCTCGAGCCTAGTGACGTCATCTCTGTGCAGCGCTGCGGAATATGTTGGCGCTATGTAGGCAATGGAAATAAATCACAGGAAAAATAGCGCAAAAGCGGTGCGCGTGCGTCTGAGGGGAACGTCTCCCTCTTCCTCAGGTGTCACTGGTAATGGGGCCACTTACTATCTCGTTCTTGGTGCCCATCTCTCGCTCCAGCTCCTTGTAACTCTTCTTGTGATGCTGCGTCTCCTGCCGCAACGTCCTATTCAGCTGGTCCTGGTTCTGCAGCTCCCCGAGGACCTTTGTCTTCTGACTCTGCAGCTCCTCAATCTCCTTCACCTTCTTCTCCAAGTCTCTCTCCAGCTTTTCTACCTCCTCTGCAACAATTCAGTATCGTCAGCACGCAACATTGTAGGGCTGAAATGGCGCAGCCTTATTCCCAAGAGCATAGCCCGCAGACAGCCGACGGCTACGGACCCGCAGACGGCCGACGGCTACGGACCAGCAGACGGCCGAGGGCTTACGGACCAGCAGACGGCCGACGGCTACGGACCAGCAGACGGCCGACGGCTACGGACCAGCAGACGGCCGACGGCTACGGACCAGCAGACGGCCGACGGCTACGGACCAGCAGACGGCCGACGGCTACGGACCAGCAGACGGCCGAGGGCTTACGGACCAGCAGACGGCCGACGGCTACAGATCCGCCGACGACTACGGATCCAGGATCCTGTGACTGCTGTCAGGGGTGTATAGCGGATACAAGCGGGTGCCGGCTCCTGCGCTGCCCCTCCACCTGTACCGACCGTGCAGCTCATGTCCACGCCTCAGTAAGGGGGTGCCGGACACAGGATCGCTGCTTCCCTCTCAGGCTCTGTTCACACGCTTAACTAAAAACTTCTGAAAATACGGAGGAGCTTCAAAGGAAAACAGGTCCTGGTTTTCAGACGTTTTTAAGCCGCTCACGATTTTTGCGGCATTTTTTACGGCCGTTTTTGGAGCTGTTTTTCCACAGAGTCAATGAAAAAGGGCTCCAAAAACGCCCAAGAAGAGACATGAGCTTATTTTTCGCGGGCGTCTTTTTACGCTTTGTTTTTGGAAAATGAAGTGTAAAAAAACGCCCCGTGGGAACAGAACGCCGTATTTCCTATTGTAAACAATGGGCAGATGTTTGGAGGCGTTCTGCTTCCGATTTCTCAGCCACTTTTCGGGACCCTTAAGGTATGTTTACATGGCTTATATTCAGACGTTTTTCGTAAAATCGGAAGCAGACCGCCTCCAAACATCTGCCCATTGATTTCAATGGAAAAAACGGCGTTCTGTTCCGACGGGGCGTATTTTTACGTAGCCGTTTTGAAAAACCAGCGCGTAAAAAGACTCCCCGTAAAAAGAAGAGCAGGTCGCTTCTTCAGCCGTTTTTTGGAGGCGTTTTTCATTGACTCTATAGAAAAACAGCCGTAAAAAACGTCTGATAACCAGGAGCGGCTTTCCCTCGGAGCTGCGTGTTTTCGGACGTTTTTTAGTAAGCGCGTGCACAGAGCCTGAGAGGACGGGACATGACGTATCCATGATATGGGTGGGGGCTTCTCACCTAGATTAAACCTGTCGTGGGCCTCCTGCCGCTCCTGGTTTGTGATCGTCTGTCCGTCCAGAGCGTTCAGGGAGCGTAAGTGGAAGACGAGGTGGAGACGGTAATGGGGGAGCTTGGCCACCGGGTTATCAGCCAACATCAGTGAAGTCAGGTCTTTTAATGGCTTGAGACGAGAAACATCCTGCAGCTACAGAAGAAGATCGTTACCCCATATACCCCGGCCATCTACCCGGGCAGCCGATACGCTGACGATCCGTCACTACTCACTGACGAGACGGCGTTCTGCTTCAGGTTCAGGGCGCTCAGAGCCTTCATCTTCTTCCCCATCCAGGCAGGGATGTGCTCGATGTCATTGGCGGACAGGTTTAGTTTCTGCAGAGCCGCCATGTGCTCCAAACCTTCAATCTTGCTGCAATACAAGTCAGATGTTGGTTTATTCCCGTGTGTCTTGTGCAATCTCTGTATTGGGCCTGGCCCCCTCTATTAGCTGACACAGAGGGGCCCGTGGAGAGGGCGAGGACCATACCACCCATAGGGAGGGCTGAGGAGGCCAACATGAGCTATGATTAAGAACTGAAAAGTTCGAAACGCGTAGGCGCTCTCTCCCCGGGAATTTTAACTTCTTGTTTTAATTTTGACTTCAATAAAGAGTTTTGTATTTTTTCATATCATATCGTGAGCTGGGCCTCTAACTTTGTTCCCGGAGTTGCGGCCTGCTCTCATTGGAAGTGCCTTGGCTGCCCATATAGCGCCCCTTTGATGGTCACATACAGCACGCTCCAGGCCGCCAGTATTAATCACATTGCCTTGTTGAACATATTTTAACATCTAAACATAATTTACATATAAAATTGAGTGACCTTGCAGCTTTGGATGTGAATGGAGTATTGGGTCATGTCTATCTACCTTTTCTTCGGCCCCATGCACACGACCGTAATTGCAGATTAAAATACGGTTCCATTCATTTCTATGGCCCTCGTCAGTATATTTATGGGGAGGTGTCCAGGCTCTAGAAAGCTTCCGGAAAGAACAGGACATGTCCTATGTTTTGGTTATATGGACCGTGCTCCCACACTTTATAATGCGGGGGACTGTCCATGGCCGGCCGTGCTCGTTACCACGGACCGGGATTATGGGCACGGTCGTGTGCATGAGGTCTCAGGCCTGGTCGGCGCGGGCCGGTGTGGAGGTCGGGGGATCATACAGGAGATGATTTACCTGACGGCAGGTATGAGAGAGACGGTCTCACCTGATCCTGTTGTGGGACAGATTGAGTTCCCGCAGTCTCGTCTGCCGCTCCAGCTTCTCCACCCTCTCAATAAGATTATACCCGAGGTTCAGCACTTCCAGTCGCTCACATTTCTCCAGGTTCTCTATGAACTGCACAGCAGATGTACGGTCAGCCTGCCATGCGCCTGCAGGGGTGCTGCGTACGCAGCCTCGGCGTTCTCAGCACAGCGACACTGACCTTAAACTTCTTGCCTCCGTCCTTTGAAAGGGAAAGGTTCAGACACTTCACAAACGCCAGGTTTTCTTGCTTGGATAATTTCTGGACGAGAGACTCCGTGATGTAACGAACCCCGGGGTCCCCACCTTTATAATCAGGACAACAAACAACCATTACTGTCTGATTGACGGGACTGATCCATTATCAGCGCACAAACATGTATATAATATATACACACACAACGCGACAGGTGGAGCAGATGCAGTACTCTTCATGACCAATAGGGCCATATTGTGCAAACTCGTAGGTCGACTTCAAGAGATTCCGGGAGGGTCGGCTGAATGACTGACGGTCGGGTGGAGGATAGTCTTCCTATTTGCTATGCTGTCATTATAGACAACCCATAGGCGCCTGGTTATCTCCATATACCGCTGACTACATACAGATTGTGACAATAAGGATATTCTCCCCGAAAAGGTAAACTGAGCCGTAGGGAACAACAGCGGGCGGCATGTGCAGAGGTCTTAGGCCTAGTTCACACTAAGTTTTTGACATTGAAACCGAATCGGAAACAGTGCCAAAAAAACGGCCGAAAACGCCTCCCATTGATTTCAATAGGAAGCGAAGACGTTTTTTTCCCGCGAAAGGAAAAAAAAAATGCTGTGGGAAAAATAACTTTCATGCTCCTTCTTCAGGCGTTTACATCTCTGACCTCCCATTCACATCAATAGGAGGAAGAGAGCGCGGTTTTCACACTGTTTTTTTTTGCCCGTGGCCGACAAACCGTGAAAACTCCGCAAAAAAAACAAGGCAAAGCGAGTGCAGGCAGGTGAAAATTCCTGAACCTATATGCCCTGTACTATATATACACACACTAGTTATATGTCCTGTACTATATATACACACGCTAGTTATATGTCCTGTACTATATATACACACACTAGTTATATGTCCTGTACTATATATACACACACGCCAGTTATATGCCCTGTACTATATATACACACACTAGTTATATGTCCTGTACTATATATACACACGCTAGTTATATGTCCTGTTCTATATATACACACGCCAGTTATATGTCCTGTACTATATATACACATGCTAGTTATATGTCCTGTACTATATATACACACGCCAGTTATATGTCCTGTACTATATATACACACACACACTAGTTATATGTCCTGTACTATATATACACGCTAGTTATATGTCCTGTACTATATATACACATGCTAGTTATATGTCCTGTACTATATATACACACACTAGTTATATGCCCTGTACTATATATACACACGCTAGTTATATGTCCTGTTCTATATATACACACGCTAGTTATATGTCCTGTTCTATATATACACACGCTAGTTATATGTCCTGTACTATATATACACACGCTAGTTATATGTCCTGTACTATATATACACACGCTAGTTATATGTCCTGTTCTATATATACACACGCTAGTTATATGTCCTGTACTATATATACACACACTAGTTATATGCCCTGTACTATATATACACATGCCAGTTATATGTCCTGTACTATATATACACACGCCAGTTATATGTCCTGTACTATATATACACACGCTAGTTATATGTCCTGTTCTATATATACACACGCTAGTTATATGTCCTGTTCTATATATACACACGCTAGTTATATGTCCTGTACTATATATACACACGCTAGTTATATGTCCTGTACTATATATACACACGCTAGTTATATGTCCTGTACTATATATACACACACTAGTTATATGCCCTGTACTATATATACACATGCCAGTTATATGTCCTGTACTATATATACACACATGCTAGTTATATGTCCTGTACTATATATACACACGCTAGTTATATGTCCTGTACTATATATACACACGCCAGTTATATGTCCTGTACTATATATACACACGCCAGTTATATGTCCTGTACTATATATACACACGCCAGTTATATCTCCTGTACTATATATACACACGCCAGTTATATGTCCTGTACTATATATACACACGCTAGTTATATGTCCTGTACTATATATACACACGCCAGTTATATGTCCTGTACTATATATACACACGCTAGTTATATGTCCTGTACTATATATACACACACGCTAGTTATATGTCCTGTACTATATATACACACATGCTAGTTATATGTCCTGTACTATATATACACACGCTAGTTATATGTCCTGTACTATATATACACATGCCAGTTATATGTCCTGTACTATATATACACACGCTAGTTATATGTCCTGTACTATATATACACACACGCTAGTTATATGTCCTGTACTATATATACACACATGCTAGTTATATGTCCTGTACTATATATACACACGCTAGTTATATGTCCTGTACTATATATACACATGCCAGTTATATGTCCTGTACTATATATACACACATGCTAGTTATATGTCCTGTACTATATATACACATGCCAGTTATATGTCCTGTACTATATATACACGCTAGTTATATGCCCTGTTCTATATACACATGCCAGTTATATGTCCTGTACTATATATACACACATGCTAGTTATATGTCCTGTACTATATATACACGCTAGTTATATGTCCTGTACTATATATACACATGCCAGTTATATGTTCTGTACTATATATACACACATGCTAGTTATATGTCCTGTACTATATATACACACACACTAGTTATATGTCCTGTACTATATACACACACGCTAGTTATATGTCCTGTACTATATATACACATGCCAGTTATGTCCTGTACTATATATACACGCTAGTTATATGTCCTGTTCTATATAAACACACGCTAGTTATATGTCCTGTACTATATATACACACGCTAGTTATATGTCCTGTACTATATATACACACGCTAGTTATATGTCCTGTACTATATATACACACGCTAGTTATATGTCCTGTACTATATATACACACACGCTAGTTATATGTCCTGTACTATATATACACACATGCTAGTTATATGTCCTGTACTATATATACACACGCTAGTTATATGTCCTGTACTATATATACACATGCCAGTTATATGTCCTGTACTATATATGCACACATGCTAGTTATATGTCCTGTACTATATATATACACATGCCAGTTATATGTCCTGTACTATATATACACGCTAGTTATATGCCCTGTTCTATATACACATGCTAGTTATATGTCCTGTACTATATATACACATGCCAGTTATGTCCTGTACTATATATACACACGCCAGTTATATGTCCTGTACTATATAAACACACGCTAGTTATATGTCCTGTACTATATATACACACACTAGTTATATGTCCTGTACTATATATACACATGCCAGTTATATGTCCTGTACTATATATACACGCCAGTTATATGTCCTGTACTATATATACACATGCCAGTTATATGTCCTGTACTATATATACACACACACGCTAGTTATATGTCCTGTACTATATATACACACGCTAGTTATATGTCCTGTACTATATATACACACACGCTAGTTAAATGTCCTGTACTATATATACACACACGCTAGTTAAATGTCCTGTACTATATATACACACACGCTAGTTATATGTCCTGTACTATATATACACACACACTAGTTATATGTCCTGTACTATATATACACATGCTAGTTATATGTCCTGTACTATATATACACACGCTAGTTATATGTCCAGTACTATATATACACACGCCAGTTATATGTCCTGTTCTATATATACACACGCCAGTTATATGTCCTGTTCTATATATACACACGCCAGTTATATGTCCTGTACTATATATACACACGCCAGTTATATGTCCTGTACTATATATACACACGCCAGTTATATGTCCTGTACTATATATACACACGCCAGTTATATGTCCTGTACTATATATACACACGCCAGTTATATGTCCTGTACTATATATACACACGCCAGTTATATGTCCTGTACTATATATACACACGCCAGTTATATGTCCTGTACTATATATACACATGCCAGTTATATGTCCTGTACTATATATACACACACTAGTTATATGTCCTGTACTATATATACACATGCTAGTTATATGTCCTGTACTATATATACACATGCTAGTCATATGTCCTGTACTATATATACACACACTAGTTATATGTCCTGTACTATATATACACACATGCCAGTTATATGTCCTGTACTATATATACACATGCCAGTTATATGTCCTGTACTATATATACACACACACTAGTTATATGTCCTGTACTATATATACACACGCTAGTTATATGTCCTGTACTATATATACACATGCCAGTTATATGTCCTGTACTATATATACACACACACTAGTTATATGTCCTGTACTATATATACACATGCTAGTCATATGTCCTGTACTATATATACACACGCTAGTTATATGTCCTGTACTATATATATACACATGCCAGTTATATGTCCTGTACTATATATACACACACACTAGTTATATGTCCTGTACTATATATACACATGCTAGTCATATGTCCTGTACTATATATACACACACGCTAGTTATATGTCCTGTACTATATATACACATGCCAGTTATATGTCCTGTACTATATATACACACACACTAGTTATATGTCCTGTACTATATATGCACATGCTAGTTATATGTCCTGTACTATATATACACACGCTAGTTATGTCCTGTACTATATATACACATGCTAGTTATATGTCCTGTACTATATATACACATGCCAGTTATATGTCCTGTACTATATATACACACACACTAGTTATATGTCCTGTACTATATATACACACGCTAGTTATATGTCCTGTACTATATATACACACGCTAGTTATATGTCCTGTACTATATATACACACACTAGTTATATGTCCTGTACTATATATACACACGCTAGTTATATGTCCTGTACTATATATACACACGCTAGTCATATGTCCTGTACTATATATACACACGCTAGTTATATGTCCTGTACTATATATACACATGCCAGTTATAGGTCCTGTACTATATATACACATGCCAGTTATATGTCCTGTACTATATATACACATGCCAGTTATATGTCCTGTACTATATATACACACGCTAGTTATATGTCCTGTACTATATATACACATGCTAGTTATATGTCCTGTACTATATATACACATGCTAGTTATATGTCCTGTACTATATACACACATGCTAGTTATATGTCCTGTACTATATATACACATGCTAGTTATATGTCCTGTACTATATATACACACGCCAGTTATATGTCCTGTACTATATATACACATGCCAGTTATATGTCCTGTACTATATATACACACGCTAGTTATATGTCCTGTACTATATATACACACACGCCAGTTATATGTCCTGTACTATATATACACATGCCAGTTATATGTCCTGTACTATATATACACATGCCAGTTATATGTCCTGTACTATATATACACACACGCTAGTTATATGTCCTGTACTATATACACACATGCTAGTTATATGTCCTGTACTATATATACACATGCCAGTTATATGTCCTGTACTATATATACACACACGCTAGTTATATGTCCTGTACTATATATACACATGCTAGTCATATGTCCTGTACTATATATACACACGCTAGTTATATGTCCTGTACTATATATACACACACACTAGTTATATGTCCTGTACTATATATACACATGCTAGTCATATGTCCTGTACTATATATACACACGCCAGTTATATGTCCTGTACTATATATACACATGCCAGTTATATGTCCTGTACTATATATACACATGCCAGTTATATGTCCTGTACTATATATACACACGCTAGTTATATGTCCTGTACTATATATACACATGCTAGTTATATGTCCTGTACTATATATACACATGCTAGTTATATGTCCTGTACTATATACACACATGCCAGTTATATGTCCTGTACTATATACACACACGCTAGTTATATGTCCTGTACTATATATACACACGCTAGTTATATGTCCTGTACTATATATACACATGCTAGTTATATGTCCTGTACTATATATACACATGCTAGTTATATGTCCTGTACTATATACACACATGCCAGTTATATGTCCTGTACTATATACACACACGCTAGTTATATGTCCTGTACTATATATACACACGCTAGTTATATGTCCTGTACTATATACACACATGCTAGTTATATGTCCTGTACTATATACACACATGCTAGTTATATGTCCTGTACTATATACACACATGCTAGTTATATGTCCTGTACTATATATACACACGCTAGTTATATGTCCTGTACTATATATACACACGCTAGTTATATGTCCTGTACTATATATACACATGCCAGTTATATGTCCTGTACTATATATACACACACACTAGTTATATGTCCTGTACTATATATACACATGCTAGTCATATGTCCTGTACTATATATACACACGCTAGTTATATGTCCAGTACTATATATACACACGCCAGTTATATGTCCTGTACTATATATACACATGCTAGTCATATGTCCTGTACTATATATACACACGCTAGTTATATGTCCAGTACTATATATACACATGCTAGTCATATGTCCTGTACTATATATACACACGCCAGTTATATGTCCTGTACTATATATACACATGCTAGTTATATGTCCTGTACTATATACACCTGCTCGGTCCCACCTTCTTGTATTTCATACTCGGAGGTGTCACTATCTCCTGTCGTCTGTAGGTTGTGGCTGGAGATCCCCCTCAGAGGCTTCATGGTAGTCGGGGATCTCATGTTTTTATTAGATGATTGTGGACTTTTTCTGGAGTTTTTCTTCATACTAAAGCATGGAGTTTATCACGTGTTACACCCTGAAATGGAGAATGACAGGAACGTTAATATCAGTGACAGAAATACAATCCATCATCTTCATCATCAATCATAATCAATTATCAGAAGCGCAAAACACAATAAATCGTTCAGTTTAAGAAAAAGATATAAGAGGTGGGGTAGTCCTGACCATAGGAGCTTACAATCTATATAGCAACTGCAGCGTGACGAATCAGCAAAGCCGAGAAACATAAAAGACTAAAAAAAAACAAAACACACTTCCTTCCTGTTCTCAACTATATAGAGATAATACCGACCGCGTCATTTCATAGTACAGTACAGTACGTGGACACAGGAGCTGCAGTCAGGAGGGGACAGGGATATAATCAAATATAACAGTACAGCATATTATAACAGCACAGTATATAATAGTACAGTACACGATATAACAGCACAGTATATAATAGCACAGTATATAACAGTACAGTATATAACAGTACAGTATATGATATAACAGCACAGTATATAACAGCACAGTATATAACAGCACAGTATATAACAGTACAGCACATGATATAACAGCACAGGATATAACAGCACAGTATATAACAGCACAGTATATAACAGCACAGTATATAACAGCACAGTATATAACAGCACAGTATATAACAGCACAGCACATGATATAACAGCACATGATAGAACAGCACAGTATATAACAGCACAGTATATAACAGCACAGTATATAACAGCACAGTATATAACAGCACAGTATATAACAGCACAGTATATAACAGCACAGTATATAACAGTACAGCACATGATATAACAGCACATGATATAACAGCACAGTATATAACAGCACAGTATATAACAGCACAGTATATAATAGCACAGTATATAACAGCACAGTATATAACAGCACAGTATATAATAGTACAGTATATAACAGCACAGTATATAACAGCACAGTATATAATAGTACAGTATATAATAGTACAGTACACAATATAACAGCACAGTATATAACAGCACAGTATATAACAGCACAGTATATGATATAACAGCACAGTATATAACAGCACAGTATATAACAGCACAGTATATAACAGCACAGTATATAACAGCACAGTATATAACAGCACAGTATATAACAGCACAGTATATAACAGCACAGTATATAACAGCACAGTATATAACAGCACAGTATATAATAGTACAGCACATGATATAACAGCACAGTATATAACAGCACAGTATAAGATATAACAGCACAGTATATAATAGTACAGTATATAACAGCACAGTATATAACAGCACAGTATATAATAGTACAGCACATGATATAACAGCACAGTATATAACAGCACAGTATAAGATATAACAGCACAGTATATAATAGTACAGTATATAACAGCACAGTATATAATAGTACAGTACATGATATAATAGCACAGTATATAATAGATTAGTACAGTATATAATAGCACAGTATATAATAGAGTAGTACAGTATATAATATAATACCACAGTATATAATAGCACAGTATATAATAGAATAGTTCAGTATATAATAGCACAGTATATCATAGTTCAGTATATCATAGAATAGCACAGTATAGAATAGTACAGTATATAATAGTATAGTACAGTATATAATAGCACAGTATATAATAGAATAGTACAGTATATAATATAATAGCACAGTATATAATAGAATAGTACAGTATATAATAGTACAGTATATAATAGAATAGTACAGTATATAATAGCACAGTATATAATAGCACAGTATATAATAGAATAGTACAGTATATAATAGAATAGTACAGTATATAATAGCACAGTATATAATAGAATAGTACAGTATATAATAGCACAGTATATAATAGTACAGTATATAATAGTACAGTATATAATAGTACAGTATATAATATAATAGCACAGTATATAATAGAATAGTTCAGTATAATAGTACAGTATATAATAGAATAGTACAGTATATAATATAATAGTTCAGTATATAATAGTACAGTATATAATAGCACCGTATAATAGCACAGTATATAATAGCACAGTATACAATAGAATAGTACAGTATATAATAGCACAGTATATAATAGAATATTTCAGTATATAATAGTACAGTATATAATAGCACAGTATATAATAGAATAGTACAGTATATAATAGAATAGTTCAGTATATAATAGCACAGTATATAATAGAATAGTTTAGTATATAATAGTACAGTATATAATAGTACAGTATATAATAGAATAGTTCAGTATACTATAGTACAGTATATAATAGCACAGTATATAATAGAATAGTACAGTATATAATAGTACAGTATATAATAGAATAGTTCAGTATATAATAGCACAGTATATAATAGAATAGTACAGTATATAACAGTACAGTATATAATAGAATAGTACAGTATATAATAGTACAGTATATAATAGCACAGTATATAATAGAATAGTACAGTATATAATATAATAGCACAGTATATAATAGTACAGTATATAATAGCACAGTATATAATAGCACAGTATATAATAGCACAGTATATAATAGAATAGTTCAGTATATAATGGTACAGTATATAATAGAATAGTACAGTATATAATAGCACAGTATATAATAGTACAGTATATAATAGCACGGTATATAATAGAATAGTTCCGTATATAATAGAATAGTTCAGTATATAATAGTACAGTATATAATAGAATAGTTCAGTATATAATAGAATAGTTCAGTATATAATAGTACAGTATATAATAGAATAGTTCAGTATATAATAGAATAGTTCAGTATATAATAGAATAGCACAGTATATAATAGCACAGTATATAATAGAACAGTATATAATAGCACAGTATATACTAGAATAGCACAGTATATAATAGAATAGTTCAGTATATAATAGTACAGTATATAATAGAATAGTTCAGTATATAATAGTACAGTATATAATAGCACAGTATATAATAGAATAGTTCAGTATATAAAAGTACAGTATATAATAGCACAGTATATAATAGAATAGTTCAGTATATAATAGAATAGTTCAGTATATAATAGCACAGTATATAATAGAATAGTACAGTATATAATAGCACAGTATATAATATAATAGTTCAGTATATAATAGTACAGTATATAATAGCACAGTATATAATAGAATAGTTCAGTATATAATAGTACAGTATATAATAGCACAGTATATAATAGAATAGTACAGTATATAATAGAATAGTTCAGTATATAATAGCACAGTATATAATAGAATAGTACAGTATATAACAGTACAGTATATAATAGTACAGTATATAATAGAATAGTTCAGTATATAATAGTACAGTATATAATAGCACAGTATATAATAGAATAGTTCAGTATATAAAAGTACAGTATATAATAGCACAGTATATAATAGAATAGTTCAGTATATAATAGAATAGTTCAGTATATAATAGCACAGTATATAATAGAATAGTACAGTATATAATAGCACAGTATATAATATAATAGTTCAGTATATAATAGTACAGTATATAATAGCACAGTATATAATAGAATAGTTCAGTATATAATAGTACAGTATATAATAGCACAGTATATAATAGAATAGTACAGTATATAATAGAATAGTTCAGTATATAATAGCACAGTATATAATAGAATAGTACAGTATATAACAGTACAGTATATAATAGAATAGTACAGTATATAATAGTACAGTATATAATAGAATAGTTCAGTATATAATAGTACAGTATATAAAAGCACAGTATATAATAGAATAGTTCAGTATATAATAGTACAGTATATAATAGAATAGCACAGTATATAATAGCACAGTATATAATAGAATAGTACAGTATATAATAGTACAGTATATAATAGAATAGTTCAGTATATAATAGTACAGTATATAAAAGCACAGTATATAATAGAATAGTTCAGTATATAATAGTACAGTATATAATAGAATAGTTCAGTATATAATAGTACAGTATATAATAGAATAGTACAGTATATAAAAGCACAGTATATAATAGAATAGTTCAGTATATAATAGTACAGTATATAATAGAATAGCACAGTATATAATAGTACAGTATATAATAGAATAGCACAGTATATAATAGTACAGTATATAATAGAATAGTTCAGTATATAATAGTACAGTATATAATAGAATAGTACAGTATATAATAGCACAGTATATAATAGCACAGTATATAATAGCACAGTATATAATAGCACAGTATATAATAGCACAGTATATAATAGAATAGTTCAGTATATAATAGCACAGTATATAATAGCACAGTATATAATAGCACAGTATATAATAGCACAGTATATAATAGAATAGCACAGTATATAATATAATAGCACAGTATATAATAGAATAGTTCAGTTCCCCTCGTCTCCGGTCAGTTCCCCTCAGCTCCGTGTCTCCGGTCAGTTCCCCTCGTCTCCGGTCAGTTCCCCCTCAGCTCCGCGTCTAAGGTCAGTTCCCCTCAGCTCCGTGTCTCCGGTCAGTTCCCCTCAGCTCCGCGTCTCCGGTCAGTTCCCCTCAGCTCCGTGTCTCCGGTCAGTTCCCCTCGTCTCCGGTCAGTTCCCCTCAGCTCCGTGTCTCCGGTCAGTTCCCCTCAGCTCCGTGTCTCCGGTCAGTTCCCCTCAGCTCCGTGTCTCCGGTCAGTTCCCCCTCAGCTCCGCGTCTCCGGTCAGTTCCCCCTCAGCTCCGCGTCTCCGGTCAGTTCCCCTCAGCTCCGTGTCTCCGGTCAGTTCCCCTCAGCTCCGTGTCTCCGGTCAGTTCCCCTCAGCTCCGTGTCTCCGGTCAGTTCCCCTCAGCTCCGTGTCTCCGGTCAGTTCCCCTCAGCACCGCGTCTCCGGTCAGTTCCCCCTCAGCTCCGCGTCTCCGGTCAGTTCCCCCTCAGCTCCGCGTCTCCGGTCAGTTCCCCCTCAGCTCCGTGTCTCCGGTCAGTTCCCCCTCAGCTCCGCGTCTCCGGTCAGTTCCCCTCAGCTCCGCGTCTCCGGTCAGTTCCCCCTCAGCTCCGCGTCTCCGGTCAGTTCCCCTCAGCTCCGCGTCTCCGGTCAGTTCCCCTCAGCTCCGTGTCTCCGGTCAGTTCCCCTCAGCTCCGTGTCTCCGGTCAGTTCCCCTCAGCTCCGTGTCTCCGGTCAGTTCCCCTCAGCACCGCGTCTCCGGTCAGTTCCCCCTCAGCTCCGTGTCTCCGGTCAGTTCCCCCTCAGCTCCGCGTCTCCGGTCAGTTCCCCCTCAGCTCCGTGTCTCCGGTCAGTTCCCCCTCAGCTCCGCGTCTCCGGTCAGTTCCCCTCAGCTCCGCGTCTCCGGTCAGTTCCCCCTCAGCTCCGCGTCTCCGGTCAGTTCCCCTCAGCTCCGCGTCTCCGGTCAGTTCCCCTCAGCTCCGTGTCTCCGGTCAGTTCCCCTCAGCTCCGTGTCTCCGGTCAGTTCCCCTCAGCTCCGTGTCTCCGGTCAGTTCCCCTCAGCTCCGTGTCTCCGGTCAGTTCCCCTCAGCACCGCGTCTCCGGTCAGTTCCCCCTCAGCTCCGTGTCTCCGGTCAGTTCCCCTCAGCACCGCGTCTCCGGTCAGTTCCCCTCAGCTCCGTGTCTCCGGTCAGTTCCCCTCAGCTCCGTGTCTCCGGTCAGTTCCCCCTCAGCTCCGTGTCTCCGGTCAGTTCCCCTCAGCTCCGCGTCTCCGGTCAGTTCCCCCTCAGCTCCGTGTCTCCGGTCAGTCCCCCTCAGCTCCGCGTCTCCGGTCAGTTCCCCCTCAGCTCCGTGTCTCCAGTCTGTCAGCGCGTTGTCGTGGCCGCCGTTGTCATGGTAACAGTGTGGCGGCCGCTTCTTCGTGTTTTCCCGCCTTTGCCTTGTTTTCCCGTGATCCTCCGGACCTGACAGAGCCAGAAGTGACGGCTCCGGGAGAATGTGGAGGTGTCCGGCCCGGTGTAAGGCCTATGAGGGGGTAGTTACCGGCGGAGAGACAACGGCTATCACCAGGAGCCGTGCGCCGCCATCTTACCACAGACTCGGCGTCAACTGACAGCAGAGACCCGGCCGAGACCGCGCCTGATCCGGGGAGGGACCGCAGGTCAGCGGGGGTCAGTCAGGAGGGGCCGCCTCAGCAGTGTATATAATAATAGTCATATTACATACCCGTGTCCTGCCTGACCTGTCATATTACATACCCGTGTCCTGCCTGACCTGTCATATTATATACCCGTGTCCTGTCTGACCTGTCATATTATATACCCGTGTCCTGCCTGACCTGTTATATATTATATACCCGTGTCCTGCCTGACCTGTTATATTACATGCCCGTGTCCTGCCTGACCTGTCATATTATATACCCGTGTCCTGCCTGACCTGTCATATTATATACCCGTGTCCTGCCTGACCTGTTATATTACATACCCGTGTCCTGCCTGACCTGTTATATTACATACCCGTGTCCTGCCTGACCTGTCATATTATATACCCGTGTCCTGCCTGACCTGTTATATTACATACCCGTGTCCTGCCTGACCTGTTATATTACATACCCGTGTCCTGCCTGACCTGTTATATTACATACCCGTGTCCTGCCTGACCTGTCATATTATATACCCGTGTCCTGCCTGACCTGTCATATTATATACCCGTGTCCTGCCTGACCTGTTATATTACATACCCGTGTCCTGCCTGACCTGTCATATTATATACCCGTGTCCTGCCTGACCTGTTATATTATATACCCGTGTCCTGCCTGACCTGTTATATTACATACCCGTGTCCTTCCTGACCTGTTATATTACATACCCGTGTCCTGCCTGACCTGTTATATTACATACCCGTGTCCTGCCTGACCTGTCATATTATATACCCGTGTCCTGCCTGACCTGTCATATTATATACCCGTGTCCTGCCTGACCTGTTATATTACATACCCGTGTCCTGCCTGACCTGTTATATTACATGCCCGTGTCCTGCCTGACCTGTCATATTATATACCCGTGTCCTGCCTGACCTGTTATATTATATACCCGTGTCCTGCCTGACCTGTTATATTACATACCCGTGTCCTGCCTGACCTGTTATATTACATACCCGTGTCCTGCCTGACCTGTTATATTACATGCCCGTGTCCTGCCTGACCTGTCATATTATATACCCGTGTCCTGCCTGACCTGTCATATTATATACCCGTGTCCTGCCTGACCTGTTATATTACATACCCGTGTCCTGCCTGACCTGTTATATTACATACCCGTGTCCTGCCTGACCTGTCATATTATATACCCGTGTCCTGCCTGACCTGTTATATTACATACCCGTGTCCTGCCTGACCTGTTATATTACATACCCGTGTCCTGCCTGACCTGTCATATTATATACCCGTGTCCTGCCTGACCTGTTATATTACATACCCGTGTCCTGCCTGACCTGTTATATTACATACCCGTGTCCTGCCTGACCTGTCATATTATATACCCGTGTCCTGCCTGACCTGTCATATTATATACCCGTGTCCTGCCTGACCTGTTATATTACATACCCGTGTCCTGCCTGACCTGTCATATTATATACCCGTGTCCTGCCTGACCTGTTATATTATATACCCGTGTCCTGCCTGACCTGTTATATTACATACCCGTGTCCTGCCTGACCTGTTATATTACATACCCGTGTCCTGCCTGACCTGTTATATTACATACCCGTGTCCTGCCTGACCTGTCATATTATATACCCGTGTCCTGCCTGACCTGTCATATTATATACCCGTGTCCTGCCTGACCTGTTATATTACATACCCGTGTCCTGCCTGACCTGTTATATTACATACCCGTGTCCTGCCTGACCTGTTATATTACATACCCGTGTCCTGCCTGACCTGTCATATTATATACCCGTGTCCTGCCTGACCTGTCATATTATATACCCGTGTCCTGCCTGACCTGTTATATTACATACCCGTGTCCTGCCTGACCTGTCATATTATATACCCGTGTCCTGCCTGACCTGTCATATTATATACCCGTGTCCTGCCTGACCTGTTATATTACATACCCGTGTCCTGCCTGACCTGTTATATTATATACCCGTGTCCTGCCTGACCTGTCATATTACATACCCGTGTCCTGCCTGACCTGTCATATTATATACCCGTGTCCTGCCTGACCTGTTATATTACATACCCCTGTCCTGCCTGACCTGTTATATTACATACCCGTGTCCTGCCTGACCTGGC
>NC_134694.1:832960-860460 GCF_050947455.1 Rhinoderma darwinii
TGCCTGACCTGTCATATTACATACCCCTGTCCTGCCTGACCTGTTATATTACATACCGTGTCCTGCCTGACCTGTCATATTACATACCCGTGTCCTGCCTGACCTGTTATATTATATACCCGTGTCCTGCCTGACCTGTTATATTACATACCCGTGTCCTGCCTGACCTGTTATATTATATACCCGTGTCCTGCCTGACCTGTTATAATACATACCCGTGTCCTGCCTGACCTGTTATATTACATACCCGTGTCCTGCCTGACCTGTCATATTACATACCCCTGTCCTGCCTGACCTGTCATATTATATACGCGTGTCCTGCCTGACCTGTCATATTATATACCCGTGTCCTGCCTGTCCTGTTATATTACATACCCGTGTCCTGCCTGACCTGTTATATTACATACCCGTGTCCTGCCTGACCTGTTATATTACATACCCGTGTCCTGCCTGACCTGGCATATTATATACCCGTGTCCTGCCTGACCTGTCATATTATATACCCGTGTCCTGCCTGTCCTGTTATATTACATACCCGTGTCCTGCCTGACCTGTCATATTACATACCCGTGTCCTGCCTGACCTGTTATATTATATACCCGTGTCCTGCCTGACCTGTCATATTATATACCCGTGTCCTGCCTGACCTGTTATATTACATACCCGTGTCCTGCCTGACCTGTCATATTATATACCCGTGTCCTGCCTGACCTGTTATATTACATACCTGTGTCCTGCCTGACCTGTCATATTATATACCCGTGTCCTGCCTGACCTGTCATATTACATACCCGTGTCCTGCCTGACCTGTTATATTACATACCCGTGTCCTGCCTGACCTTTTATATTACATACCCGTGTCCTGCCTGACCTGTTATATTACATACCCGTGTCCTGCCTGACCTGTTATATTACATACCCGTGTCCTGCCTGACCTGTTATATTACATACCCGTGTCCTGCCTGACATGTTATATTACATACCCCTGTCCTGCCTGACCTGTTATATTATATACCCGTGTCCTACCTGACCTGTTATATTACATACCCGTGTCCTGCCTGACCTGTTATATTACATACCTGTGTCCTGCCTGACCTGTTATATTACATACCCGTGTCCTGCCTGTCCTGTTATATTACATACCCGTGTCCTGCCTGACCTGTCATATTACATACCCGTGTCCTGCCTGACCTGTCATATTACATACCCGTGTCCTGCCTGACCTGTCATATTATATACCCGTGTCCTGCCTGACATGTTATATACCCGTGTCCTGCCTGACCTGTCATATTATATACCCGTGTCCTGCCTGACATGTTATATACCCGTGTCCTGCCTGACCTGTCATATTATATACCCGTGTCCTGCCTGACCTGTTATATTACATACCCGTGTCCTGGCTGACCTGTTATATTACATACCCGTGTCCTGCCTGACCTGTTATATTACATACCCGTGTCCTGCCTGACCTGTTATATTACATACCCCTGTCCTGCCTGACCTGTTATATTATATACCCGTGTCCTGCCTGACCTGTTATATTACATACCCGTGTCCTGCCTGACCTGTTATATTACATACCTGTGTCCTGCCTGACCTGTTATATTACATACCCGTGTCCTGCCTGACCTGTTATATTACATACCCGTGTCCTGCCTGACCTGTCATATTACATACCCGTGTCCTGCCTGACCTGTTATATTATATACCCGTGTCCTGCCTGACCTGTCATATTATATACCCGTGTCCTGCCTGACCTGTTATATTACATACCCCTGTCCTGCCTGACCTGTTATATTATATACCTGTGTCCTGCCTGACCTGTTATATTACATACCCGTGTCCTGCCTGACCTGTTATATTATATACCCGTGTCCTGCCTGACCAGTTATATTATATACCCGTGTCCTGCCTGACCTGTTATATTATATACCCGTGTCCTGCCTGACCTGTTATATTATATACCCGTGTCCTGCCTGCCCTTTTATATTATATACCCGTGTCCTGCCTGACCTGTTATATATTATATACCCGTGTCTTGCCTGACTTGTTATATTATATACCCGTGTCCTACCTGACCTGTCATATTATATACCCGTGTCCTGCCTGACCTGTTATATTATATACCCGTGTCCTGCCTGACCTGTTATATTATATACCCGTGTATATACCTGTATCCTGACCTGTTCTATATATTATACCTGTATCCTGACCTGTTCTATATAATATACCTGTATCCTGACCTGTTATATAATATACCTGTATCCTGCCCTGTTCTATATATTATACCTGTATCCTGACCTGTTCTATATAATATACCTGTATCCTGACCTGTTATATAATATACCTGTATCCTGACCTGTTATATAATATACCTGTATCCTGACCTGTTCTATATAATATACCTGTATCCTGACCTGTTATATATTATACCTGTATCCTGACCTGTTCTATATAATATACCTGTATCCTGACCTGTTATATAATATACCTGTATCCTGACCTGTTATATATAATATACCTGTATCCTGACCTGTTATATAATATACCTGTATCCTGACCTGTTATATAATATACCTGTATCCTGACCTGTTCTATATAATATACCTGTATCCTGACCTGTTATATAATATACCTGTATCCTGCCCTGTTCTATATAATATACCTGTATCCTGACCTGTTATATAATATACCTGTATCCTGACCTGTTATATAATATACCTGTATCCTGACCTGTTCTATATAATATACCTGTATCCTGACCTGTTATATAATATACCTGTATCCTGACCTGTTCTATATAATATACCTGTATCCTGACCTGTTATATAATATACCTGTATCCTGACCTGTTATATAATATACCTGTATCCTGACCTGTTATATAATATACCTGTATCCTGACCTGTTATATAATATACCTGTATCCTGACCTGTTATATAATATACCTGTATCCTGACCTGTTATATAATATACCTGTATCCTGACCTGTTATATAATATACCTGTATCCTGACCTGTTATATAATATACCTGTATCCTGACCTGTTATATAATATACCTGTATCCTGACCTGTTGTATAATATACCTGTATCTTGACCTGTTATATATAATATACCTGTATCCTGACCTGTTCTATATAATATACCTGTATCCTGACCTGTTATATATAATATACCTGTATCCTGACCTGTTATATATAATATACCTTTATCCTGACCTGTTCTATATAATATACCTGTATCCTGACCTGTTCTATATAATATACCTGTATCCTGACCTGTTATATAATATACCTGTATCCTGACCTGTTATATAATATACCTGTATCCTGACCTGTTATATAATATACCTGTATCCTGACCTGTTCTATATAATATACCTGTATCCTGACCTGTTATATAATATACCTGTATCCTGACCTGTTATATAATATACCTGTATCCTGACCTGTTCTATATAATATACCTGTATCCTGACCTGTTATATATAATATACCTGTATCCTGACCTGTTATATAATATACCTGTATCCTGACCTGTTCTATATAATATACCTGTATCCTGACCTGTTATATATAATATACCTGTATCCTGACCTGTTCTATAATATACCTGTATCCTGACCTGTTCTATATAATATACCTGTATCCTGACCTGTTCTATATAATATACCTGTATCCTGACCTGTTATATAATATACCTGTATCCTGACCTGTTATATAATATACCTGTATCCTGACCGGTTATATATAATATACCTGTATCCTGACCTGTTATATAATATACCTGTATCCTGACCTGTTATATATAATATACCTATATCCTGACCTGTTATATATAATATACCTGTATCCTGACCTGTTATATAATATACCTGTATCCTGACCTGTTATATAATATACCTGTATCCTGACCTGTTATATAATATACCTGTATACTGACCTGTTATATAATATACCTGTATCCTGACCTGTTATATAATATACCTGTATCCTGACCTGTTCTATATATTATACCTGTATCCTGACCTGTTATATAATATACCTGTATCCTGACCTGTTATATAATATACCTGTATCCTGACCTGTTATATATATTATACCTGTATCCTGACCTGTTCTATATATTATACCTGTATCCTGACCTGTTATATAATATACCTGTATCCTGACCTGTTATATAATATACCTGTATCCTGACCTGTTCTATATAATATACCTGCATCCTGACCTGTTATATATAATATACCTGTATCCTGACCTGTTATATAATATACCTGTATCCTGACCTGTTATATAATATACCTGTATCCTGACCTGTTATATATATTATACCTGTATCCTGACCTGTTCTATATATTATACCTGTATCCTGACCTGTTATATAATATACCTGTATCCTGACCTGTTATATAATATACCTGTATCCTGACCTGTTATATATAATATACCTGTATCCTGACCTGTTCTATATAATATACCTGTATCCTGACCTGTTATATATAATATACCTGTATCCTGCCCTGTTCTATATAATATACCTGTATCCTGACCTGTTATATAATATACCTGTATCCTGACCTGTTATATAATATACCTGTATCCTGACCTGTTCTATATATTATACCTGTATCCTGACCTGTTATATAATATACCTGTATCCTGACCTGTTCTATATATTATACCTGTATCCTGACCTGTTATATAATATACCTGTATCCTGACCTGTTATATATAATATACCTGTATCCTGACCTGTTCTATATAATATACCTGTATCCTGACCTGTTATATATAATATACCTGTATCCTGACCTGTTATATAATATACCTGTATCCTGACCTGTTATATATAATATACCTGTATCCTGACCTGTTATATAATATACCTGTATCCTGACCTGTTATATAATATACCTGTATCCTGACCTGTTATATAATATACCTGTATCCTGACCTGTTCTATATATTATACCTGTATCCTGACCTGTTATATATAATATACCTGTATCCTGACCTGTTATATAATATACCTGTATCCTGACCTGTTATATAATATACCTGTATCCTGACCTGTTATATAATATACCTGTATCCTGACCTGTTATATAATATACCTGTATCCTGACCTGTTATATAATATACCTGTATCCTGACCTGTTCTATATATTATACCTGTATCCTGACCTGTTATATAATATACCTGTATCCTGACCTGTTATATAATATACCTGTATCCTGACCTGTTATATAATATACCTGTATCCTGACCTGTTATATAATATACCTGTATCCTGACCTGTTATATAATATACCTGTATCCTGACCTGTTATATAATATACCTGTATCCTGACCTGTTATATAATATACCTGTATCCTGACCTGTTATATAATATACCTGTATCCTGACCTGTTATATAATATACCTGTATCCTGACCTGTTCTATATAATATACCTGTATCCTGACCTGTTATATAATATACCTGTATCCTGACCTGTTCTATATAATATACCTGTATCCTGACCTGTTATATATAATATACCTGTATCCTGACCTGTTATATAATATACCTGTATCCTGACCTGTTCTATATAATATACCTGTATCCTGACCTGTTATATATAATATACCTGTATCCTGACCTGTTCTATAATATACCTGTATCCTGACCTGTTCTATATAATATACCTGTATCCTGACCTGTTCTATATAATATACCTGTATCCTGACCTGTTATATAATATACCTGTATCCTGACCTGTTATATAATATACCTGTATCCTGACCGGTTATATATAATATACCTGTATCCTGACCTGTTATATAATATACCTGTATCCTGACCTGTTATATATAATATACCTATATCCTGACCTGTTATATATAATATACCTGTATCCTGACCTGTTATATAATATACCTGTATCCTGACCTGTTATATAATATACCTGTATCCTGACCTGTTATATAATATACCTGTATACTGACCTGTTATATAATATACCTGTATCCTGACCTGTTATATAATATACCTGTATCCTGACCTGTTCTATATATTATACCTGTATCCTGACCTGTTATATAATATACCTGTATCCTGACCTGTTATATAATATACCTGTATCCTGACCTGTTATATATATTATACCTGTATCCTGACCTGTTCTATATATTATACCTGTATCCTGACCTGTTATATAATATACCTGTATCCTGACCTGTTATATAATATACCTGTATCCTGACCTGTTCTATATAATATACCTGCATCCTGACCTGTTATATATAATATACCTGTATCCTGACCTGTTATATAATATACCTGTATCCTGACCTGTTATATAATATACCTGTATCCTGACCTGTTATATATATTATACCTGTATCCTGACCTGTTCTATATATTATACCTGTATCCTGACCTGTTATATAATATACCTGTATCCTGACCTGTTATATAATATACCTGTATCCTGACCTGTTATATATAATATACCTGTATCCTGACCTGTTCTATATAATATACCTGTATCCTGACCTGTTATATATAATATACCTGTATCCTGCCCTGTTCTATATAATATACCTGTATCCTGACCTGTTATATAATATACCTGTATCCTGACCTGTTATATAATATACCTGTATCCTGACCTGTTCTATATATTATACCTGTATCCTGACCTGTTATATAATATACCTGTATCCTGACCTGTTCTATATATTATACCTGTATCCTGACCTGTTATATAATATACCTGTATCCTGACCTGTTATATATAATATACCTGTATCCTGACCTGTTCTATATAATATACCTGTATCCTGACCTGTTATATATAATATACCTGTATCCTGACCTGTTATATAATATACCTGTATCCTGACCTGTTATATATAATATACCTGTATCCTGACCTGTTATATAATATACCTGTATCCTGACCTGTTATATAATATACCTGTATCCTGACCTGTTATATAATATACCTGTATCCTGACCTGTTCTATATATTATACCTGTATCCTGACCTGTTATATATAATATACCTGTATCCTGACCTGTTATATAATATACCTGTATCCTGACCTGTTATATAATATACCTGTATCCTGACCTGTTATATAATATACCTGTATCCTGACCTGTTATATAATATACCTGTATCCTGACCTGTTATATAATATACCTGTATCCTGACCTGTTCTATATATTATACCTGTATCCTGACCTGTTATATAATATACCTGTATCCTGACCTGTTATATAATATACCTGTATCCTGACCTGTTATATAATATACCTGTATCCTGACCTGTTATATAATATACCTGTATCCTGACCTGTTATATAATATACCTGTATCCTGACCTGTTATATAATATACCTGTATCCTGACCTGTTATATAATATACCTGTATCCTGACCTGTTATATAATATACCTGTATCCTGACCTGTTATATAATATACCTGTATCCTGACCTGTTCTATATAATATACCTGTATCCTGACCTGTTATATAATATACCTGTATCCTGACCTGTTATATATAATATACCTGTATCCTGACCTGTTATATAATATACCTGTATCCTGACCTTTTATATAATATACCTGTATCCTGACCTGTTATATAATATACCTGTATCCTGACCTGTTATATATAATATACCTGTATCCTGACCTGTTATATAATATACCTGTATCCTGACCTGTTATATATAATATACCTGTATCCTGACCTGTTCTATATAATATACCTGTATCCTGACCTGATATATAATATACCTGTATCCTGACCTGTTCTATATAATATACCTGTATCCTGACCTGTTCTATAATATACCTGTATCCTGACCTGTTCTATAATATACCTGTATCCTGACCTGTTCTATAATATACCTGTATCCTGACCTGTTATATATAATATACCTGTATCCTGACCTGTTCTATATAATATACCTGTATCCTGACCTGTTATATAATATACCTGTATCCTGACCTGTTCTATATAATATACCTGTATCCTGACCTGTTATATAATATACCTGTATCCTGGCCTGTTATATACTATACCTGTATCCTGACCTGTTATATATAATATACCTGTATCCTGACCTGTTCTATATAATATACCTGTATCCTGACCTGTTCTATATATTATACCTGTATCCTGACCTGTTATATATTATACCTGTATCCTGACCTGTTATATATTATACCTGTATCCTGACCTGTTATATAATATACCTGTATCCTGACCTGTTATATAATATACCTGTATCCTGACCTGTTATATAATATACCTGTATCCTGACCTGTTATATAATATACCTGTATCCTGACCTGTTATATAATATACCTGTATCCTGACCTGTTATATAATATACCTGTATCCTGACCTGTTATATAATATACCTGTATCCTGACCTGTTATATATAATATACCTGTATCCTGACCTGTTATATATAATATACCTGTATCCTGACCTGTTATATAATATACCTGTATCCTGACCTGTTATATAATATACCTGTATCCTGACCTGTTCTATATAATATACCTGTATCCTGACCTGTTCTATAATATACCTGTATCCTGACCTGTTATATATAATATACCTGTATCCTGACCTGTTATATATAATATACCTGTATCCTGACCTGTTATATAATATACCTGTATCCTGACCTGTTATATATATTATACCTGTATCCTGACCTGTTATATATAATATACCTGTATCCTGACCTGTTATATAATATACCTGTATCCTGACCTGTTATATATAATATACCTGTATCCTGACCTGTTATATAATATACCTGTATCCTGACCTGTTATATATTATACCTGTATCCTGACCTGTTATATATAATATACCTGTATCCTGACCTGTTATATAATATACCTGTTTACTGACCTGTTATATATAATATACCTGTATCCTGACCTGTTATATAATATACCTGTATCCTGACCTGTTCTATATAATATACCTGTATCCTGACCTGTTATATATAATATACCTGTATCCTGACCTGTTCTATATAATATACCTGTATCCTGACCTGTTATATATAATATACCTGTATCCTGACCTGATATATAATATACCTGTATCCTGACCTGTTATATATTATACCTGTATCCTGACCTGTTATATATAATATACCTGTATCTTGACCTGTTATATAATATACCTGTTTACTGACCTGTTATATATAATATACCTGTATCCTGACCTGTTATATATAATATACCTGTATCCTGACCTGTTATATATAATATACCTGTATCCTGACCTGTTATATAATATACCTGTATCCTGACCTGTTATATAATATACCTGTATCCTGACCTGTTATATATAATATACCTGTATCCTGACCTGTTATATATAATATACCTGTATCCTGACCTGTTATATATAATATACCTGTATCCTGACCTGTTATATAATATACCTGTTTACTGACCTGTTATATATAATATACCTGTATCCTGACCTGTTATATATAATATACCTATATCCTGACCTGTTATATATAATATACCTGTATCCTGACCTGTTATATAATATACCTGTATCCTGACCTGTTATATATAATATACCTGTATCCTGACCTGTTATATATAATATACCTGTATCCTGACCTGTTATATAATATACCTGTATCCTGACCTGTTATATAATATACCTGTATCCTGACCTGTTATATATAATATACCTGTATCCTGACCTGTTATATAATATACCTGTATCCTGACCTGTTATATAATATACCTGTATCCTGACCTGTTCTATATAATATACCTGTATCCTGACCTGTTATATAATATACCTGTATCCTGACCTGTTATATATAATATACCTGTATCCTGACCTGTTATATAATATACCTGTATCCTGACCTGTTATATAATATACCTGTATCCTGACCTGTTCTATATAATATACCTGTATCCTGACCTGTTATATAATATACCTGTATCCTGACCTGTTATATATAATATACCTGTATCCTGACCTGTTCTATATAATATACCTGTATCCTGACCTGTTATATATAATATACCTGTATCCTGACCTGTTCTATATAATATACCTGTATCCTGACCTGTTCTATATAATATACCTGTATCCTGACCTGTTATATAATATACCTGTATCCTGACCGGTTATATATAATATACCTGTATCCTGACCTGTTATATATAATATACCTGTATCCTGACCTGTTATATATAATATACCTGTATCCTGACCTGTTCTATATAATATACCTGTATCCTGACCTGATATATATAATATACCTGTAGCCTGACCTGTTCTATATAATATACCTGTATCCTGACCTGTTATATAATATACCTGTATCCTGACCTGTTATATAATATACCTGTATCCTGACCTGTTATATAATATACCTGTATCCTGACCTGTTATATATAATATACCTGTATCCTGACCTGTTATATAATATACCTGTATCCTGACCGGTTATATATAATATACCTGTATCCTGACCTGTTATATATAATATACCTGTATCCTGACCTGTTATATATAATATACCTGTATCCTGACCTGTTCTATATAATATACCTGTATCCTGACCTGATATATATAATATACCTGTATCCTGGCCTGTTATATATAATATACCTGTATCCTGACCTGTTATATATAATATACCTGTATCCTGACCTGTTATATAATATACCTGTATCCTGACCTGTTATATAATATACCTGTATCCTGACCTGTTATATAATATACCTGTATCCTGACCTGTTATATATATTATACCTGTATCCTGACCTGTTATATAATATACCTGTATCCTGACCTGTTCTATATAATATACCTGTATCCTGACCTGTTCTATATAATATACCTGTATCCTGACCTGTTATATATAATATACCTGTATCCTGACCTGTTCTATAATATACCTGTATCCTGACCTGTTATATAATATACCTGTATCCTGACCTGTTATATAATATACCTGTATCCTGACCTGTTATATAATATACCTGTATCCTGACCTGTTATATAATATACCTGTATCCTGACCTGTTCTATATAATATACCTGTATCCTGACCTGTTATATAATATACCTGTATCCTGACCTGTTCTATATATTATACCTGTATCCTGACCTGTTATATAATATACCTGTATCCTGACCTGTTATATATAATATACCTGTATCCTGACCTGTTATATAATATACCTGTATCCTGACCTGTTATATATAATATACCTGTATCCTGACCTGTTATATATAATATACCTGTATCCTGACCTGTTATATATAATATACCTGTATCCTGACCTGTTCTATATAATATACCTGTATCCTGACCTGTTATATAATATACCTGTATCCTGACCTGTTCTATATAATATACCTGTATCCTGACCTGTTATATATAATATACCTGTATCCTGACCTGTTATATAATATACCTGTATCCTGACCTGTTATATATAATATACCTGTATCCTGACCTGTTATATATAATATACCTGTATCCTGACCTGTTATATATAATATACCTGTATCCTGACCTGTTATATAATATACCTGTATCCTGACCTGTTATATATAATATACCTGTATCCTGACCTGTTATATATAATATACCTGTATCCTGACCTGTTCTATATAATATACCTGTATCCTGACCTGTTATATATAATATACCTGTATCCTGACCTGTTATATAATATACCTGTATCCTGACCTGTTATATATAATATACCTGTATCCTGACCTGTTATATATAATATACCTGTATCCTGACCTGTTATATAATATACCTGTATCCTGACCTGTTATATAATATACCTGTATCCTGACCTGTTCTATATAATATACCTGTATCCTGACCTGATATATATAATATACCTGTATCCTGACCTGTTCTATATAATATACCTGTATCCTGACCTGTTATATATAATATACCTGTATCCTGACCTGTTCTATATAATATACCTGTATCCTGACCTGATATATATAATATACCTGTATCCTGACCTGTTCTATATAATATACCTGTATCCTGACCTGTTCTATATATTATACCTGTATCCTGACCTGTTCTATATAATATACCTGTATCCTGACCTGTTATATATAATATACCTGTATCCTGACCTGTTATATAATATACCTGTATCCTGACCTGTTATATATAATATACCTGTATCCTGACCTGTTATATATAATATACCTGTATCCTGACCTGTTATATAATATACCTGTATCCTGACCTGTTATATAATATACCTGTATCCTGACCTGTTCTATATAATATACCTGTATCCTGACCTGATATATATAATATACCTGTATCCTGACCTGTTCTATATAATATACCTGTATCCTGACCTGATATATATAATATACCTGTATCCTGACCTGTTCTATATAATATACCTGTATCCTGACCTGTTCTATATAATATACCTGTATCCTGACCTGTTCTATATAATATACCTGTATCCTGACCTGTTCTATATAATATACCTGTATCCTGACCTGATATATATAATATACCTGTATCCTGACCTGTTCTATATAATATACCTGTATCCTGACCTGTTATATCGTATTATATATCTGTACAGGAGTGACTGATGTGTTTCATGTTATATCAGTACAGTATATATATATATCATTGTGTATTATTTTGGGGCACAGATTTGAGTGCTCACGTGTGTCCTGCTCCACGGGAGGCTACAGGAGTCTTCTGCTGTCAGAGGGACCCCCCCCTCCATTCTTCTGATAGAGGGGGGGGGTTTATTTGTCAGAGATGTGATGCAGTTACATTCATAAATGCCCAGTAATGAGGAGATTCCTGGTGGTTTAGCGGGGTGAGCGCTTCATGGTATTATCTATAGATGTATATGTAGTGGGCATGCTCAGGAGAGCACAGGTTTGTGGTTGTCACCTCGTTCGTTCCTGGTTTGTGTAACATTCTGCTGTGTATTCTACAGGAGACTGCGGTGACCTCCGATGACGTGAATCACATGGGACGGCGTGGTCTTCTCTGGAGCTTCAAATGGTGGTAAGGGCCGAAGCTTTTCTGCTGACTGAGGCGATAATTGAAATGGCGCCCTCCAGATTTTGATTGACACCCCTTGGCTGTTCTGCATCACTAGCAGCCTCATCCAACTCTTACAGATGCGCCATTGCTTTGTACTGGCCTGGCATGCGCGGTGCTGTGATGGAGCCGGGCAGAGTACACCTCGCTGCACGGTGCGTGCCCATAGAGTACAAGGCGATGGCGCATCGGAGAAAACTGGAGGACTGGTAGTGATGTATAACAGCCGGGGGATGTCAATCAAACATGGAAAGGTGGGTTTGGAGGCCGGACTATGTGACTCTTCAGGATGGCGGCACCGATCATGACCCTTTAATGAGTAATTAGCATATAGTGTGCGCCGTTTTAGAAGTGGATTTTATAGATTTTACTGCATCTGAAAAAACTACAGTGGAATGTTTGGAAATATTGTCAGGTCATGTATTACTGCATGGGGGCGGTACAAGGGGTTAAAATGACCTCACAGGTTCCCCTTAAATATACAGTGAATTGAAATAAATTCCATCTGCCCTGCAATCTTGTTATTATAGATATATCCTATATAATTACAGCTCCAGAACCAAGCTCAGTACATATATACAACACCAGAACCAAGCTCAGTACATATATACAACACCAGAACCAAGCTCAGTACATATATACAACACCAGAACCAAGCTCAGTACATATATACAACACCAGAACCAAGCTCAGTACATATATACAACACCAGAACCAAGCTCAGTACATATATACAACACCAGAACCAAGCTCAGTACATATATACAACACCAGAACCAAGCTCAGTACATATATACAACACCAGAACCAAGCTCAGTACATATATACAACACCAGAACCAAGCTCAGTGCATATATACAACGCCAGAACCAAGCTCAGTACATATATACAACACCAGAACCAAGCTCAGTACATATATACAACACCAGAACAAAGCTCAGTACATATATACAACACCAGAACAAAGCTCAGTACATATATACATCAGCAGAACAAATCGTAATACGTATTTACAGCACCAGAACAAAGCTGAGTACATATATGCAGCACCAGATCAAAGCTCAGTGCATATATGCAGCACCAGGGCAAAGCTCAGTGCATATATGCGGCACCAGATCCAAGCTCAGTGCATATATGCAGCACCAGATCCAAGCTGAGTGCATATATGCAGCACCAGATCCAAGCTGAGTGCATATATGCAGCACCAGATCCAAGCTCAGTGCATATATGCAGCACCAGATCCAAGCTCAGTGCATAAATGCAGCACGAGAACAAAGCTTAGTAAATCTACACAGCACCAGAACCAATCTCCGTGTGTGAATTCAGCACCAGAACTAAGCTCAGTGCATATATACAGCACCAGAACTAAGCTCAGTGCATATATACAGCACCAGAACCAAGCTCCGTGCATATATACAACACCAGAACAAAGCTCAGTACATATATACAGCACCATATATTCTATAGCTTCGTTACACACAGAGGGATCCATTTCCAGCATTTGTTTCTTTTAATGTTGATTATTATGGGAACAGTTACTGAAAACCCAGAATTTAGTGTCCCAGAAAATGAGAATATTATATAAGCCCAATTTAAAAAATGATTTTTAATACGGAAATGTCGTCCTACTGAGAAGTCTGTCCAGTATCTGCCCCCAATACTTGGTCGGGGCTCCGACTCTGCATGAATTGCTGCATCAATGCGGCGGGGCATGGAGGCGATCAGCCTGTGGCACTGCTGAGGTGTTATCAATATGGCATGGAGGTGATCAGCCTGTGGCACTGTTGAGGTGTTAAGGAAGCCCAGGTTGCTTTGATAGTGGCCTTCAGCTCGTCTGCATTGTTTAGTCTGGTGTCTCTCATCTTCCCTGATTATAATAGCACCATACACTATTTCCCTGATTATAATAGCACCATACGCTGTGTCCCTGATTATGATAGCACCATACGCTGTGTCCATGATTATGATAGCACCATACGCTGTGTCCATGATTATAATAGCACCATACGCTGTGTCCCTGATTATAATAGTACCATACACTATTTCCCTGATTATAATAGCACCATACGCTGTGTCCCTGATTATGATAGCACCATACGCTGTGTCCCTGATTATAATAGCACCATACGCTGTGTCCCTGATTTATAATAGCGTCATACACTGTGTCCCTGATTATAATAGCGCCATACACTGTGTTCATGATTATAATAGCGCCATACACTATTTCCCTGATTATAATAGCACCATACACTATTTCCCTGATTATAATAGCACCATACGCTGTGTCCCTGATTATGATAGCACCATATGCTGTGTCCCTGATTATAATAGCACCATACACTTGTCACTGATAATAGCACTATACACTGTCACTGATAATATCACCATACACTGTGTCCCTGATTATAATAATACTATAGACGGTGTCCCTGATTATAATACAACCATACACTGTCCCTTATTATAATAGCACCATACACGGTGTCCCTGATTATATTAACGCCATACACTGTCCCTGATTATAATAGCACCATACATGGTGTCCCTGATTATAATAATACTATAGATGGTGTCCCTGATTATAATACCACCATACACTGTGTCCGTGATTATAATCGCACCATACACTGTCCCTTATTATAATAGCACCATACACGGTGTCCCTGATTATAATAGTGCCATACACTGTCACTGATTATAGCACCATACACTGTCCCTGATCATAATAGCACCATACACTGTCCCTGATTATAGCACCATACACTGTCCCTGATCATAATAGCACCATACACTTGTCACTGATAATAGCACCATACACTGTCACTGATAATAGCACCATACACTGTCACTGATAATAGCACCATACACTGTGTCCCTGATTATAATAGCGCCATACACTGTGTCCCTGATTATAATAGCGCCATACACTGTGTCCCTGATCATAATAGTACCATACTGTAAAGGATCTGCCAGACACAGCTTCTGTGTCGACGCCCATGGGTAATCAGTCTGCACCTGCTTCTAAGTCTGAGAGAGTGACACGATCTTCTACCAGTCAGGCTGGGAGGCTGAGGAGTGGGAGAGCCTATCACAGCCTGGCGAGACGGTTCTAGCTCCCGCCCTCGGTCTATTTATACCTGCATTTCCTGCTCCTCCTTTGCCTGTGATTCTTTCCTGTTTCCTGGCTCTGATGCTCCTGCTATGATTATTGACCTTGCTTCATTTTTGACCCTGGCTTTACTGACTACGCTCCTGCTCTGTGATTTGTACCTCGTGCACTCCTGGTTTGACTCGGCTCGTTCACTACTCTTGTTGCTCACTGTGTTGCTGTGGGCAACTGCCCCATTTCCCTTAGCTTCTGTGTACTCTTGTCTGTTTGTCTGTCGTGCACTTATTGAGCGTAGGGACCGTCGCCCAGTTGTACGCCGTCGCCTAGGACGGGCCGTTGCAAGTAGGCAGGGACTGAGTGGCGGGTAGATTAGGGCTCACCTGTCTGTCTCCCTACCCCGTCATTACACATACACTGTCCCTGATTATAATAGCACCATACACTGTCCCTGATTATTATAGCACAATACACTGTGTCCCTGATTATAATAGCACCATACACTGTCCCTGATCATAATAGCACCATACACTGTCCCTGATCATAATAGCACCATACACTGTCCTTGATTATAGCACCATACACTGTCCCTGATTATAATAGCACATTACACTGTGTCCCTGATTATAATAACGCCATACACTGTGACCCTGATTATAATAGCGCCATACACTGTGTCCCTGATTATAATAGTACCATACACTGTGTCCCTGATTATAATAGTACCATACACGGTGTCCCTGATTATAATGGCACCATACACTGTGTCCCTGATTATAATAACACCATACACTGTCCCTGATTATAGCATCATATACTGTCCCTGATTATAATAACGCCATACACTGTGTCCCTGATTATAATAACGCCATACACTGTGTCCCTGATTATAATAGCGCCATACACTGTGTCCCTGATTATAATAGCGCCATACACTGTGTCCAGGCTTATCATAGCGCCATACACTGTCCCTGATTATAATAGCGCCATACACTGTGCCCCTGATTATAATAGCGCCATACACTGTCCCTGATTATAATAGCACCATACACTGTGTCCCTGATCATAATAGCACCATACACTGTCCCTGATTATAGCACCATACACTGTCCCTGATTATAATAGCACATTTCACTGTGTCCCTGATTATAATAATACCATACACTGTTTCCCTGATTATAATAGCGCCATACACGGTGTCCTTGCTTATCATAGCGCCATACACTGTGTCCCTGATTATAATAGCGCCATACACTGTGTCCCTGCTTATAATAGCGCCATACACGGTGTACCTGCTTATCATACTGCCATACACTGTGTCCCTGATTATAATAGCGCCATACATTGTCACTGATTATAGCACCATACATTGTCCCTGATTATAATAGCACATTACACTGTGTCCCTGATTATAATAACACCATACACTGTGTCCTGTATTATAAGAGCGCCATACACTGTGTCCCGGATTATAATAGCGCCATACACTGTGTCCCGGATTATAATAGCGCCATACACTGTATCCCGGATTATAATAGCGCCATACACTGTGTCCCGTATTATAATAGTGCCATACACTGTGTACCTGATTATCATAGCGGCATACACTGTGTCCCTGCTTATCATAGCGCCATACACTGTCCCTGATTATAATAGCGCCATACACTGTGCCCCTGATTATAATAGCGCCATACACTGTCACTGATTATAATAGCACCATACACTGTGTCCCTGATTTTAATAGCACCATACACTGTCACTGCTAATAGCACCATACACTGTGTCCCTGATCATAATAGCACCATACACTGTCCCTGATAATACCACCATACACTGTCCCTGATTATAATAGCACATTTCACTGTGTCCCTGATTATAATAACACCATACACTGTGTCCCTGCTTATAATAGCGCCATACACTGTGTACCTGCTTATCATACTGCCATACACTGTGTCCCTGATTATAATAGCGCCATACACTGTGTACCTGCTTATCATACTGCCATACACTGTGTCCCTGATTATAATAGCGCCATACATTGTCACTGATTATAGCACCATACACTGTCCCTGATTATAATAGCACATTACACTGTGTCCCTGATTATAATAACACCATACACTGTGTCCTGTATTATAAGAGCGCCATACACTGTGTCCCTGATTATAATAGCGCCATACACTGTGTCCCGGATTATAATAGCGCCATACACTGTGTCCCGGATTATAATAGCGCCATACACTGTATCCCGGATTATAATAGCGCATACACTGTGTCCCGGATTATAATAGCGCCATACACTGTGTCCCGGATTATAATAGCGCCATACACTGTGTACCTGATTATAATAGCGCCATTCACTGTGTCCCTGCTTATCATAGCGCCATACACTGTGTCCCTGATTATAATAGCGCCATACACTGTGCCCCTGATTATAATAGCGCCATACACTGTCACTTATTATAATAGCACCATACACTGTGTCCCTGATTATAATAGCACCATACACTGTCCCTGATTATAGCACCATACACTGTCCCTGATTATAATAGCACATTTCACTGTGTCCCTGATTATAATACCATACACTGTGTCCCTGATTATAATAGCGCCATACACGGTGTCCTTGCTTATCATAGCGCCATACACTGTGTCCCTGATTATAATAGCGCCATACACTGTGTCCCTGCTTATAATAGCGCCATACACGGTGTACCTGCTTATCATACTGCCATACACTGTGTCCCTGATTATAATAGCGCCATACACTGTGTCCCGGATTATAATAGCGCCATACACTGTGTCCCGGATTATAATAGCGCCATACACTGTATCTCGGATTATAATAGCGCCATACACTGTGTCCCGTATTATAATAGCGCCATACACTGTGTACCTGATTATAATAGCGGCATACACTGTGTCCCTGCTTATCATAGCGCCATACACTGTCTCTGATTATAATAGCGCCATACACTGTGTCCCTGATTATAATAGCGCCATACACTGTGCCCCTGATTATAATAGCGCCATACACTGTCACTGATTATAATAGCACCATACACTGTGTCCCTAATTATAATAGCACCATACACTGTCACTGCTAATAGCACCATACACTGTGTCCCTGATAATACCACCATACACTGTCCCTGATTATAATAGCACATTTCACGGTGTCCCTGATTATAATAACACCATACACTGTGTCCTGTATTATAAGCGCGCCATACACTGTGTCCCTGATTATAATAGCGCCATACACTGTGTCCCGGATTATAATAGCGCCATACACTGTGTCCCGGATTATAATAGCGCCATACACTGTATCCCGGATTATAATAGCGCATACACTGTGTCCCGGATTATAATAGCGCCATACACTGTGTCTCGGATTATAATAGCGCCATACACTGTGTACCTGATTATAATAGCGCCATACACTGTGTCCCTGCTTATCATAGCGCCATACACTGTGTCCCTGATTATAATAGCGCCATACACTGTGCCCCTGATTATAATAGCGCCATACACTGTCACTGATTATAATAGCACCATACACTGTGTCCCTGATTATAATAGCACCATACACTGTCCCTGATTATAGCACCATACACTGTCCCTGATTATAATAGCACTTTTCACTGTGTCCCTGATTATAATAATACCATACACTGTGTCCCTGCTTATCATAGCGCCATACACTGTCTCTGATTATAATAGCGCCATACACTGTGTCCCTGATTATAATAGCGCCATACACTGTGCCCCTGATTATAATAGCGCCATACACTGTCACTGATTATAATAGCACCATACACTGTGTCCCTGATTATAATAGCACCATACACTGTCACTGCTAATAGCACCATACACTGTGTCCCTGATCATAATAGCACCATACACTGTCCCTGATAATACCACCATACACTGTCCCTGATTATAATAGCACATTTCACTGTGTCCCTGATTATAATAACACCATACACTGTGTCCCTGATTATAATAGCGCCATACACGGTGTCCTTGCTTATCATAGCGCCATACACTGTGTCCCTGCTTATAATAGCGCCATACACGGTGTACCTGCTTATCATACTGCCATACACTGTGTCCCTGATTATAATAGCGCTATGCATTGTCACTGATTATAGCACCATACACTGTCCCTGATTATAATAGCACATTATACTGTGTCCCTTATTATAATAACACCATACACTGTGTCCTGTATTATAAGAGCGCCATACACTGTGTCCCTGATTATAATAGCGCCATATACTGTGTCCCGGATTATAATAGCGCCATACACTGTGTCCCGGATTATAATAGCGCCATACACTGTATCCCGGATTATAATAGCGCATACACTGTGTCCCGGATTATAATAGCACCATACACTGTGTCCCGGATTATAATAGCGCCATACACTGTGTACCTGATTATAATAGCGCCATACACTGTGTCCCTGCTTATCATAGCGCCATACACTGTGTCCCTGATTATAATAGCGCCATACACTGTGCCCCTGATTATAATAGCGCCATACACTGTCCCTGATTATAGCACCATACACTGTCCCTGATTATAATAGCACATTTCACTGTGTCCCTGATTATAATAATACCATACACTGTGTCCCTGATTATAATAGCGCCATACACGGTGTCCTTGCTTATCATAGCGCCATACACTGTGTCCCTGATTATAATAGTGCCATACACTGTGTCCCTGCTTATAATAGCGCCATACACGGTGTACCTGCTTATCATACTGCCATACACTGTGTCCCTGATTATAATAGCGCCATACATTGTCACTGATTATAGCACCATACACTGTCCCTGATTATAATAGCACATTACACTGTGTCCCTGATTATAATAACACCATACACTGTGTCCTGTATTATAAGAGCGCCATACACTGTGTCCCTGATTATAATAACACCATACACTGTGTCCTGTATTTTAATAGCGCCATACACTGTGTCCCTGATTATAATAGCGCCATACACTGTGTCCCGGATTATAATAGCGCCATACACTGTGTCTTGGATTATAATAGCGCCATACACTGTGTCCCAGATTATAATAGCGCCATACACTGTGTACCTGATTATAATAGCGCCATACACTGTGTCCCTGCTTATCATAGCGCCATACACTGTCTCTGATTATAATAGCGCCATACACTGTGTCCCTGATTATAATAGCACCATACACTGTCACTGATTATAGCACCATACACTGTCCCTGATTATAATAGCACATTACACTGTGTCCCTGATTATATTAACACCATACACTGTGTCCTGTATTATAATAGCGCCATACACGGTGTCCTGTATTATAATAGCGCCATACACTGTGTCCCTGATTATAATAGCGCCATACACTGTGTCCCGGATTATAATAGCGCCATACACTGTGTCCCGGATTATAATAGCGCCATACACTGTGTCCCGGATTATAATAGCGCCATACACTGTGTCCCGGATTATAATCGCGCCATACACTGTGTCCCGGATTATAATCGCACCATACACTTTGTCCCGGATTATAATAGCGCCATACTGTGTCCCGGATTATAATAGCGCCATACACTGTGTACCGGATTATAATAGCGCCATACACTGTGTACCTGATTATAATCGCGCCATACACTGTGTCCCTGCTTATCATAGCGCCATACACTGTCTCTGATTATAATAGCGCCATACACTGTGTCCCTGATTATAATAGCGCCATACACTGTGCCCTGATTATAATAGCGCCATACACTGTCACTGATTATAATAGCACCATACACTGTCACTGATTATAGCACCATACACTGTCACTGATTATAATAGCGCCATACACTGTGTCTCTGATTATAATAGCGCCATACACTGTGTCCCTGATTATAATAGCACCATACACTGTCACTGATTATAGCACCATACACTGTGTCCTGTATTATAATAGCGCCATACACTGTGTCCCTGATTATAATAGCGCCATACACTGTGTCCCGGATTATAATAGCGCCATACACTGTGTCCCGGATTATAATAGCGCCATACACTGTGTCCCTGATTATAAGAGCACCATACACTGTGTCCCGGATTATAATAGCGCCATACACTGTGTCCCTGATCATAATAGCACCATACACTGTCCCTGATAATACCACCATACACTGTCCCTGATTATAATAGCACATTTCACTGTGTCCCTGATTATAATAACACCATACACTGTGTCCCTGATTATAATAGCGCCATACACGGTGTCCTTGCTTATCATAGCGCCATACACTGTGTCCCTGATTATAATAGCGCCATGCACTGTGTCCCTGCTTATAATAGCGCCATACACGGTGTACCTGCTTATCATACTGCCATACACTGTGTCCCTGATTATAATTACGCTATGCATTGTCACTGATTATAGCACCATACACTGTCCCTGATTATAATAGCACATTATACTGTGTCCCTTATTATAATAACACCATACACTGTGTCCTGTATTATAAGAGCGCCATACACTGTGTCCCTGATTATAATAGCGCCATATACTGTGTCCCGGATTATAATAGCGCCATACACTGTGTCCCGGATTATAATAGCGCCATACACTGTATCCCGGATTATAATAGCGCATACACTGTGTCCCGGATTATAATAGCACCATACACTGTGTCCCGGATTATAATAGCGCCATACACTGTGTACCTGATTATAATAGCGCCATACACTGTGTCCCTGCTTATCATAGCGCCATACACTGTGTCCCTGATTATAATAGCGCCATACACTGTGCCCCTGATTATAATAGCGCCATACACTGTCCCTGATTATAGCACCATACACTGTCCCTGATTATAATAGCACATTTCACTGTGTCCCTGATTATAATAATACCATACACTGTGTCCCTGATTATAATAGCGCCATACACGGTGTCCTTGCTTATCATAGCGCCATACACTGTGTCCCTGATTATAATAGTGCCATACACTGTGTCCCTGCTTATAATAGCGCCATACACGGTGTACCTGCTTATCATACTGCCATACACTGTGTCCCTGATTATAATAGCGCCATACATTGTCACTGATTATAGCACCATACACTGTCCCTGATTATAATAGCACATTACACTGTGTCCCTGATTATAATAACACCATACACTGTGTCCTGTATTATAAGAGCGCCATACACTGTGTCCCTGATTATAATAACACCATACACTGTGTCCTGTATTTTAATAGCGCCATACACTGTGTCCCTGATTATAATAGCGCCATACACTGTGTCCCGGATTATAATAGCGCCATACACTGTGTCTTGGATTATAATAGCGCCATACTCTGTGTCCAGGATTATAATAGCGCCATACACTGTATCCCGCATTATAATAGCGCCATACACTGTGTCCCAGATTATAATAGCGCCATACACTGTGTACCTGATTATAATAGCGCCATACACTGTGTCCCTGCTTATCATAGCGCCATACACTGTCTCTGATTATAATAGCGCCATACACTGTGTCCCTGATTATAATAGCACCATACACTGTCACTGATTATAGCACCATACACTGTCCCTGATTATAATAGCACATTACACTGTGTCCCTGATTATATTAACACCATACACTGTGTCCTGTATTATAATAGCGCCATACACGGTGTCCTGTATTATAATAGCGCCATACACTGTGTCCCTGATTATAATAGCGCCATACACTGTGTCCCGGATTATAATAGCGCCATACACTGTGTCCCGGATTATAATAGCGCCATACACTGTGTCCCGGATTATAATAGCGCCATACACTGTGTCCCGGATTATAATCGCGCCATACACTGTGTCCCGGATTATAATCGCGCCATACACTGTGTCCCGGATTATAATAGCGCCATACACTGTGTACCGGATTATAATAGCGCCATACACTGTGTACCTGATTATAATCGCGCCATACACTGTGTCCCTGCTTATCATAGCGCCATACACTGTCTCTGATTATAATAGCGCCATACACTGTGTCCCTGATTATAATAGCGCCATACACTGTGCCCTGATTATAATAGCGCCATACACTGTCACTGATTATAATAGCGCCATACACTGTGTCTCTGATTATAATAGCGCCATACACTGTCACTGATTATAATAGCACCATACACTGTGTCCCTGATTATAATAGCACCATACACTGTTTCCCGGATTATAATAGCGCCATACACTTTGTCACGGATTATAATAGCGCCATACACTGTGTCCCGGATTATAATCGCGCCATACACTGTCCCGGATTATAATCGCGCCATACACTGTGTCCCCCCACACACAGTGTGACCTGTAGATAGAGCCCCCCTTATAGCGCCCCCGCATAGACGGTGCCCCGCATTGAGCCCCCGCATGGAGCCCCCTCTAGATGGTGCCCCGCATGGAGCCCCCTCTAGACGGTGTAGACATTCATAGACGGTACCTCCGCATAGACGGTGCCTCCGCATATACGGTGCCCCGCATGGAGCCCCCTCTAGATGGTGTAGACCTATATAGTGCCACAATAGAACCCCATGCAGATAGGGTCCCTGTAGATAGTGCCCTACATAGATCCCCCTGCAAATAGTGCCCCGCACCGCGTGCATCGTTAAAAGGCGCTGAGTGGCAGGGCTAGTAATTCTGTCCTACCAAATGCGCGCCGTTAGCGTAGTTGAAAGGCGCTAATTGGCAGGGTGCCGTGCCCTGCGCCATTCAACGGCGCGATGACCTCTCGTCATTGAAATGTGCTGAATAACGGCACATAACGTGCCCTGCCATTTAGCGCTTATTCGGTGCTTATGCACCTGATGATTCCCACTACAATCCTGCCCTTTAACCTTTTACTGCTGTCCATAGACTTTTTGAGTCCATACCCCCTTCACTGCCCTGTGTGGGGGTATTCCTGAAGACTCAATCTGTCTTTATTGGGGCTCCTACTCCAAACCTTCCAAATGGAGGCAGAAATACACCTAGATAACTCAAAATATTATCACGCACAGACATGAGATACCACAAAAATACTTTATTAAATGTTACAATAGTGTGTGTGTGTGTGTGTGTGTGTGTGTGTGTGTGTGTGTGTGTGTGTGTGTGTGTGTGTGTGTATTTGCAAGAAAAAGTAAGTGAACCCCTTTGGAATTACTTGGATTTACACTCTGATTGCTAATAAAATGTGGTCTGATTGTTCTATAGGTCACAATTATAGACCAATAATAGACAATCAAACTAAACGAATAGCACACAAGCAGTTGTAGTAGTTCATGTCGGGGTTTTTTTGTTTTTTTTTAGCACATTGAGTGAACATCCACGGTGCAGTGAAAAAGAGTAAGTAAACCTCTGTGTTAATGATTTCTCCGAGAACTAATTGGCAAAAGTTGTTTTAATTAAGGAGATTAGAAGTGTGGGTTTCACCGGTGCTTTGGCTATTAAATAAAGGCACACAAAGCCTGGTTACTGACAAAGGTTGATTGGTGTGAGCCATGACCTGTGGAGCGGGCTGTCTGGCTGAGCCTGCTTCATACTAAATGAGTGTCGGTCCCATCTGACAGCCTATTGGCCACCTCCCGATTAATGAAGCCCCCCCCCAGGACTGCTGTCTTTTTGTTCCTATTAAGTGGCGTCCATATAAGACTTAACTATTACAATATAGCGTTAATTAAAGAGGCTCTGTCACCAGATTTTGCAGCCCCTATCTGCTATTGCATGTGATCGGCGCTGCAATGTAGATTACAGTAACGTTTTTATTTTTTAAAAATGAGCATTTTTGGCCAAGTTATGACCATTTTTGTATTTATGCAAATGAGGCGTGCAAAAGTCCAAGTGGGCGTGTTTAAAAGTAAAAGTCCAAGTGGGCGTGTATTATGTGCGTACATCGGGGTGTGTATTATGTGCGTACATCGGGGCGTTTTTACTACTTTTACTAGCTGGGCGCTCTGATGAGAAGTATCATCCACTTCTCTTCAGAACGCCCAGCTTCTGCCTGATCACGCTGTGACGTCACTCACAGGTCCTGCATCGTGTCAGACGAGCGAGGACACATCGGCACCAGAGGCTACAGATGATTCTGCAGCAGCATCGGCGTTTGCAGGTAAGTCCATGTAGCTACTTACCTGCTGATGCTGCTGCAGAATCATCTGTAGCCTCTGGTGCCGGTGTCCTCGCTCGTCTGACACGATGCAGGACCTGTGAGTGACGTCACAGCGTGATCTGCCAGAAGCGGGGCGTTGTGAAGAGAAGTGGATGATACTTCTCATCAGAACGCCCAGCTAGTAAAAGTAGTAAACACGCCCCGATGTACGCACATAATACACGCCCCGATGTACGCACATAATACACGCCCCGATGTACGCACATAATACACGCCCAGATGTAACACACACAATACACGCCCCGATGTACGCACATAATACACGCCCCGATGTACGCACATAATACACGCCCCGATGTACGCACATAATACACGCCCCGATGTACGCACATAATACACGCCCCGATGTACACACATAATACACGCCCCGATGTACGCACATAATACACGCCCCGATGTACGCACATAATACACGCCCCGATGTACACACATAATACACGCCCCGATGTAACACACAATACACGCCCCGATGTACGCACATAATACACGCCCCGATGTACGCACATAATACACGCCCCGATGTACGCACATAATACACGCCCCGATGTACGCACATAATACACGCCCCGATGTACGCACATAATACACGCCCCGATGTACGCACATAATACACGCCCCGATGTACGCACATAATACACGCCCAGATGTACGCACATAATACACGCCCAGATGTACGCACATAATACACGCCCCGATGTACGCACATAATACACGCCCCGATGTACGCACATAATACACGCCCAGATGTACGCACATAATACACGCCCCGATGTACGCACATAATACACGCCCCGATGTACGCACATAATACACGCCCAGATGTACGCACATAATACACGCCCAGATGTACGCACATAATACACGCCCCGATGTACGCACATAATACACGCCCAGATGTACGCACATAATACACGCCCCGATGTACGCACATAATACACGCCCAGATGTACGCACATAATACACGCCCCGATGTACGCACATAATACACGCCCAGATGTACGCACATAATACACGCCCCGATGTACGCACATAATACACGCCCAGATGTACTTTTACTTTAAACACG